>NC_091753.1:43867002-44144502 GCF_043380555.1 Nothobranchius furzeri
GAGTTTTTGAGGTTGCCGAGTCTACAGCAAGCTAACACTGCTGCACCAGCTGTTGTAATTCGACACCAGCAGGCAAAAAGCTCCAGGGTTGTTAAAAGAACCAAAGCCAGTAAACAGGAGTGACCCAGAAGTTATTACTTATACATCTAAGAAGCCACATAATATTTTTTTACTCTAATATCAGATAAAGCGAGCTAACATTGGGCTAATAATGCTAACGGTGATTTAGAAGCAAATAGTCAGCTCTAAAAACATCTCAAGCTACTTATAAAATTACCAGCAACTCAATATTACAGTGAAATATATGTGTGGAGTGAATAATGAGTCAGTCGTGGCGTTTTACTTCCTTTAATTCATTGTTCAGAACTATAACATCAAGCTAACAACAAGACGGCAAACAACCACACTTCCTCATTTTCCCAGACATATATTACTGCAATAAGTGTAGTAAGTGCTGCCTACTGTAAAACACCAAAGAGTGCTAACACCAGATATGACGATGTGTTTTTCTTCTTATCAACTTACTGTATGACTTGTCTTCGCTTGTCATCTAAAATCTTCTGGCGCTGATTTTTAAACAGCCACGAAACTCACGGAACGGCAGGGAGAAAGTGATTGCAGTAACCACATTTGACCACAGGATGTAATTCTTACTTCACTCTTACATATTGCACCTTTAAGGAAGAAATGCCGTAAAATGAGGCCACCTAGTAGTTGCATTTTAAGAAAAAACACATATTTATGATCAACTTACCCCCCCCCCCCCCCCCCCCCCCCCAATAAGCTCAAAGAGATTCAGATTAAACCCAGAGACAACTATCAAATTTCCTCATTTCACATAATTCACAAATGTTTTGGAGGTGGCACCCCTGTGCTGGTGCACTGGTGACATAAAATTTTTGATCAACTAACATGTAATGATGGTTTGCTGAAACTGCTGGGAAAAGTAAGTCGCAGCAGTGACAACGACTCACAGAATAGGGGATTTAGTTGGAAACAAAACTTTGTGAAGAAGACAAACATCACAGACATGTAGAACATGGAGTGTATTTGCAAAATGACTATTGCTGCACCTAAGGAAGACAGAACTTAGTTTCAGGAAGCTGCAGTATGGTGTTGCGCTTATCGCTGTTCAACAGTAATATGGTTTTAAGAGTATTAGTGAAAATAGCTGTACACTTAGATTGATACTCTTTGCAAAACTGGAAATGTGTCCATTAGGTCTTTGTCCAGTTTTGTGCCAGTTCGTTCTGTTTCTACTGTTCCTTCCATGTTCCTCCACTTCCTTTTCCCTTTTAATTATCTTCCCAGGACCTTGGGCAGCAGCTCATTTCCAACATTCATTTCTGCGAGAGATTACATTTTGACATGGCTCAGTCTTATTATTTGATTTCAATTTCATAGCAAATGTGGAAACAGCCCAGCAGCCCTAGTCATGAATATGATGCAGGTTGGGTGCGTAATGCACTGTGTTTCAGAGGAGTTTAAGCAAAAAAAGGTAAATAAATGTTTAAAAAAAGAAAATAAATTTGACTTGGCCTGCCAGCGAAAAGTGCTGGGGTTGCGCTCGGTCTCTTCTGGGGGATCTCCTGTGATTCAGTTTCTATCTTTGTGTTGTTTCTGCTCGTGAATAGCAAACAGAAATGCATTACAACATGAAAACAACATCTTATATTGGCAGGTCAAGGTTGTAACTTTATAATAAATGTTTTGTGTTCTGTCATTCAGTGACAATTGGTGATGCGGTTCCAGCAGATTACAAATGTGACGTCAGGTTTTTCCATTTTTCTCTGTTATGACGAGGCTTGCTTTACTTTTTGTCACTAGGGTCACATGACGGTGCAAAGATCACACACAGTGAAAAGGAAATATACAAGTTTTCTCTCTTATTTTGCAGAGGATGTGCAGAGATGGTTTGAGGAAGTTAGAAAAATAATGATATTATTGTAAATCTATGGTGAAATGAAAGAAAACTCACAGGAGTTTAAGTCCGCTATAAGCTTCACAAAAGGTGGCCAGGCTTGTAGAAATAAGGACGAAGCTAATTGTTTTTGATTTTTATACATTAAAAAGCCTGGAAAAACAAACTTCTAATGGCACTATTACTGCTAGAGGTTCCTTCGGTTATTTTGTATAAAAAATGAAACTTCTAATGTTGTAATGAAGATATCTGTGTGAATTAAGCTTTTTTTGTGTTTAGTGTAGAAATAAATAAAATGCAAAATTTACTGGACATAAGGAGTGTTCAATATTGTCTTTGTTTCCCCTCATATCTGATTTAATCTTAACTCTTAAGCCTAGGGCATACCGGAGGCAGATGCGCCGCACCCACACCGTCATTTTAAAAAGAAGCCATTATAGTTGATGTGAGTGGCTACACGGGGGTCGCAGCGCTCCAGGAGTGCTGCGCCGAGGCGCTGAAGATTGGCGCCAGTTCTATTTCAAGCTCCACGGCGCCGCGTCTGTTTACAGCATTGTGGAGTACTTTACGACATACATTACGATGCGGAACGGCTTCACGCCACAAACCCAACCGCTGACACAAACCTGACCGCAATTTTGATAACTTTAAAGTGCTATTGATCTTAAAATATTCTAATAAATAGTGTGCTTACCCATTTTTAATGAATTAGAGTCTCTGAATACACAATGGTGTCGCGTGATGAAGGCTCTCTGATGTGTGGCAAAGGTCACATTTCCCAGCTGGGTCAAACAGTACTTTTTGACTCCACAGATTAACCCAAGGAGGAGCCACGATGTCCGCTCAAGATCATAACATCATATCTGCTGTTCCGTCCCAAGAAGGACACTTCAAGCCACGATGATAATAATTAGATAATAATTAATAAATTCATTGATTTTATTACTGTTTAATATAATCATCATAACATGATCACTTTGTTCACTATAAAGGTATTTTAATTACATGAAGTGGATTATTATGCTTTGGGTATAATAATAATAATTATTATAATGATTAAAGATGTGTTTAGCAACAAGGTCAAGTCACCCTATCCAGCTAACAGAGTTCAGATAAACAATAACTCTACAATGGCATGTCTGATCACATATAAACAATAAAGTCACTTCCCGCCTCCTGTTCTAAAGTCCTGCGTGGCGTCGCCACTATCACACGACTTTCCAAGAAGTGCTCAGCGGCACGGCGTGACCTGTGTGACTATTTTACTTTCCAAAACTGCGGTGCTTCCACGGCGCAACTGTCTCCCATGTGCCCAGGCTTCAATTCCTGATAATGATATAAACAGACACCGATAAATGCTAACCCCCCCAAAACAAGATTTCAGGTAACTAGCATCTCAAATCTCCTCTCTTACTCTGAACAATATCTATGCAAAACATGACAATTACTTCAATGTAATCTAAGATCAGTGTGCTAAACTAACCAAAAGATCTCTAAAACTAAACCTTGCATCTGTCTTATTTTGACATTTTGAGCGAGAGGTCAAGTATCTGAAGAGTTTGATGTACTATATATACTATATGCGCATGTTCTGTAAAAGTTGTGGTATCAAGACTAAAAACAGATGCCAACATTTTTCGATAATTCATTCTAATGCCATTATAGGTCGATGATATAGGAGACCCACACACGTAAACAAACCTATCTGAACCTTTTAAAGTATTTAGTTTTAATTATAATATGTGTATAGTATATAAAGGTTGTCATTGATAGGGGGGAAAAAAACTATAGGGCATTTCAGAAATTTGATCTTAACGCCAATACCATCAGATAATATCTGACATCCCTATTGGACACTTTTGTAGTAAGAAAACTATTTAATAACATTTCTATTCTCTTTGTTCACCTGTAGATAACTGGAACAAGTTCTCCCACCCGTACACCAAGAAAGAGTTTGGCAAATGGGAACTGATTGTCCCGCCGAAGCATGACAACTCTCCAGCTGTGGGTCATAACACCAAACTAAAGGTTTGTAACTGAACCTCTTCTTGCCTCTTTTCACGCCCTTGCTGGGTGTCATCTGGATGTGGCGCCTCTGACAGTCGTTGCCATCAGGCCTAGAAGAGATTACAGGTCATGCGTGGCGTCTCGTGAGCCGGGTGAAACTTGGCGTGTTGCCGTCAACAATGTGTCATAACCACAGAGCCGAAGTTGGATTATTGTATGCACAGTGGAGCACGGGCACACCTGAAGAGCCCAACTGATGGCTTTGTTTCAGCTCCCATCTGTGGCAGGTGTCTCTCAGGGCCGTGAGCTACGTTTGTCCGCTCCACCGGCTCACAGTCAGGATACAGGATTGGCTTTAAGCTCCAGTAAATAATTCCTCGGGGTTAAACACAAAAGAGACACCTCCCTCTTTATGTACCATCTCAGCATGGATGAGAAATAACCCACAACTGCAATGCCAGGCATGAAGAGGATGGCATCAGTACAACCATCTCCTTGGGAATGGGTCATCGTTGGCTCACTCCCGTGCGCCGTACTCGCTGCCCAACACCCATTGTCTGGAGAGGTCAGTCTAAGGACGATAAGGAGCAGATGGAAATGCTGGCACCTGGCCTTTCCTCGTGCACCCCTGCTGCCTCTGAATAGCCATCTTGCTGTGAGCTCCACTTTTGAATTAGTTCCACGGCTCTCCCTCATGGATGCAAAAGCCTAGCTCTTTTCACTCTCATGGAGATCACCCTGCCCTCTCAGCTCCCTTTTGTTGGAAGCCCAATTTTTCTCCATAAACAAGCCCTGTCCTTTCCTGGGTATACATTCTACATTGGGCCTTTATATAATTCAGCCATGGAGGACTGCAGAAAAGTGAACTGACGTGTTATATAAGTGATCAAACACTTTTTTATCCACGCCTTCTTTCTTGCACATCTCCAGAGTTGTTTTTCCCGTTCAGGCACCCCTTCAGTCTGCCCAGCAGCCAGTTTACTTTAATGTCTCTAATGCTGACCAATTTGTCTGACAAACTAGTGCTCTGACAGGCTTTATGCCAGTCCATTTATCCAACTATCTTTTCCTAATCCTACAAACTATGAAGCATGTCATATGGAGAATTGGGCAGCTAACCCCTAGGTGGCCTGCCCATAATGAAAAACCCCCAGAGGGGAGTCTGGCTGCTCGCTCATAGGCAGGTGGCATCGGAACGGTCATTACTTCACAACAGCAGTCAGATTTACTTGGCTTCTAATGTCTGTTTCTGCAGGGAACAAAATAGGGTGAGCACATACTGTGGGTAACGCATTGATTTCTTGGTGGGCTTTTCCAACTTTCACACTGCTTTTCTTTTCCTTTCTTATTTAACAAAGGAGACAAAGTAGCTTGTCAGATTTTTATTTCCCCCCCTTTCCAACTCTGAATTGCAAAATAGTTGGAAACATAAAATAAAATTATGGTTTAGACGATTTTTTTCTAAATTGCTCCCTTGCTCAGATCAATATAAAGGATAGGACAGGAAGTTGTAGCCTAGTGAACTAGACCAAATTCTTGCCTTGAAAAGTTAAGTAATGTATTTATTTAGTTTGGCTTGCCAGGCTAAGGGAGTTGCTACCTTTCCGAAAATATATTGCAACATAATCACCATCAGATTCAGGTTCACCCAAACAAGCCTTCTGGTCAGTGGAGGAGCTTTCTGCATGCTCAGAGTTCTCTGGGAACAATACTAAGGCTTTAATTTGTGAGTTTTGCATTGAAGAGTGGAGACTTTCCAGCAGCGAGATGCCTTTTATGATAGGTTTTTAAAAAATGTTCATTTTATTGGTTGAACAGTCTTCACCATCGCCCTCGGTAATGGATTGGGAGTAACGGCACAGTTTTACAATGTAAGCATTTCATGGCTGGAAGGCATAAATAAGAGCTTAATTTAAAATCGCATACATTCAGAGAAAAACATGGAGATGTCACGGAGGATGGAAGTATTTAGATTATATTATCGTTTATTTTTTGCATTTAAGTTTTCACTTATTTTATCTTTAATGTTACTTTACCTCTGAGATATTAATTTATTTAATCTCTCTCTTTTTTTTAGTTTGTTGTTCTTTTATCATCAAATTACGCAGATTTTAGTTGTTTTTGTTGTTTCACTATACATTAGATCACAAAAGTGTCTTCTCTACATCCAGTTCTTATCACTTCTCGAGTGTCCTTGCAAAAACATTTATCTTATTTCCCCAGGTAGTAGTTCACACCAAGGATGGTGAGCGCCTGTACCGGATCTCGCCTTGGGCAAAATATGTGACCAGGGAGGAGAAATCCGTCATCTATGACTGGGTTCACTGGGATCCCCCACAGCTTTACTCGGTAGGTTTAAACGTACTAAATGTTTAAATGTTTCAGTTTGAGAATTGTTTTGTCGTTTTTCTAATCAAAACTTGCTATTTTAACTAAGTAGAAGCACTGATGCTTCTTCTAGTTGGTTTTTTAAAAGGAGTGGAACATTTCTTGGAAATGAATAAGAAACTATAATCAAAGCTTGATGTGATATGCGGCATACCGACGTCTGATTTTTAGTTGTGTTAAATATGAACTTTTACAAGCTGATAAATCTCAAAGTGCGTGACAGGCGTGGTCCAAACACACATCATTACTTTTCATTTAAATTGAAGTACAACATATGTGCGCTCCAGGGCATAAAGCAAAGTGGATTTTAAAATCGCTCTTTTAGGCCAACTGTGTTTAACTTGTTTAGTTGAATATAGGTAGCTTGGGGTGCCAAAAGTACCCAACAAATCTATGTAGCAATGTTATTATTGCCACGGATAAATGGTTCGGTTTGAGAAAAGCTACAATGCCTTTGATTTGCATGTCCCAACTGACTTCAACATCAGCGATATATGGTGATAATACTAACCACAGAACAATGCTAACCTGAGCTACTGCTAATGCTAGCCCAAGCTAATGCTAATGCTATCTCGTACTACTGCCAACACCATTGTTGGACGACAGAAAAACAACAAAAAATATTATATCGGAGTACAAATGAAATGTTCCAGGATGTACTGGGAATATCCAGACTTCAATAAATGCCAAATAGATCAATTTATTGCCTATTGAGTGATTCAGATATGGCTGTACACTGAGGTTCTAGTTTTAGGTAGTCATAGAACCATCAGCAGCTGTTCGTTTATTATTCATGTCCTGACCGAGTAGGCAGTGTTAACCATTCTTTCCATTGCTTTATTATTGGGTTGTGTTTGGCCATTTATGATGGCTCCCGGGCCGTTTTCAGCTTAGCTGTTTGTAAAAATAAGTAGTCTCATTTCCAAATCTTGAGTGTATTGTCTGTCACAACTTTTCCCTCTTGCAGTGAATGGGAAACCATTCAATTTTAATTAAAAAACCATATCTCATATTTAAAGCGACTGCTTTAGTCTTTTAATGGATGCTACTGATCTGAGAGGGTCTGAATGCATCTCAGTGCTACTTGATGTCCTTAACTCAAGAGTGAACAGGGAGAACACTAAGAGGCTATTAGCATCCACCTTGCTTCCCTTATCATTCGTAATTCTGCACCATTTTTACTCAAGAGGCTCTCTTTCTGGCAGCCTATTTGTTTTTTTTAAGTACTTCTGTCATGTACTTTGACTAGAGGGTTTAGATACTTGTTGGTAGCTGTCAGGAAGTTTGCTCTCTCCATAAAGCAAGTTGTGTAATACAGATGAAAGGAACTTAATGACTGGCATAGAGTGATTCAGTCTCTGCTGTAATATGGTGCTGAGGCCCACACTTAAAGAAGAAATGCTTTATTTTTCTGGTGTCTTTAGCATCCGTGTCTCACTCAGCCTCGATTTCTCTCCATATCTGCCTCCCTCTCCAGCACATCCACCCTCGGCCCAAGAAACCCACAAGCCTGAGAATTTATGAAGCTCATGTGGGCATCGCTTCACCAGAGCCAAAGATTGCCTCATACACAAACTTCACACACAATGTGCTTCCTCGAATTAAAGACTTGGGTAAGAATTGCGAAAATGTCCACTCCACGAGATTCTTTTCTTTTGGTCTCTGTGGCAATCTTTCAGTTTAACATCCTTCAAATCACTGAAGACCGAAAAGTTCCAGAAAGGAAAAGCATCTGGGCAATGGTGTACACAAGTCTGAGACAACTCGCTTGTGGCAAAACAATATTTTAATAGACATTTCAAGAGTTTCCACTTTTCCATTTTATTTTTTAAATAGCTGCCAGTGCCTTTGTCAACAATAGTCCATAACACGCCACGATGCTGCAGTGCCACTGGTCTTCTGGGAGCAGGCTTTTCTGTAGCAGACCTGTCAAACTACCTCTGCATAAAAGCACAAAAGCAAGTCAACAACATTGTGTATTGGCATGACCTAAAGGGATTGCTGACCACCAGTCAGGGTTGTGTAAAACAGGTTGTAGGATCATGACTCAAACAACCAACAGAGGGGAAAAAGCTCCTTTAGCTTGTAGCTTACTCAATAACTATAATCATCTCTACCCAACCCACCCAGCCACCTTGTCGCCCCCCGTGTCCAGAATTTTCCACTTGCAACTTCAGACTGGTGGCCATTTTTTTGGGACTCAGACAAAATTGAGCTGACATACCTGGCGCTGCAGTCTGGTTTCAACACGTTTCCTGCATGTTTTAGATCATGAACACAGCTTTGTTTAATTTAGTAATGAATCACTCCTGTAGACACTAAGGAAGGCTGTGGAGACATTTCAGCTGATAGATTAGGGTGTTAAGAAGACGAACACACAGATAGGCCAAGATGTGGGTTATATAAATGTACACTAGGGGGTGCTAAAAGCAAACCAAATCTGCCTTGTTCCCCTTTTCACCAGCAACTTCTAGAGTGCATTCAGTCTTTTTTGCTTTTTATTAATAATTCTTAACATTTTAATATAAACTATTAATTAGGCAATTTAGTGCATGTGATGCAGCAGCTGTTTCACTAAAAACAATGTCACTAAAACATTGGTTAATTCACAAAATGTCTGAGGCCAAATAAATGATTAAACACTGACTTTAACCAACTGTTAAATCTCCATTTTGTGCAGTGGTCAGTGTTGAAATCAGACATTTAACTAAAGTTGATCAAACAAATGAATGAACTGGCCCAAGTGTTACATTTTCAAAACTGATATATAACAATTATTTTAGTTCAACATTATTTTAGAGCATTTATTTAGCCGATGTTATTCAAGAACGTAAAATATAAATTTATATTAAAGTCTGCTGCAGCACTGGGCTGTCGGGATGTGCTTGACATTAAATCCGCTTTACTAAGGAGGTATACAATCCGATATGCAAAAAAATTGTAAATATCTGCCCATATATTGGTCTATCCTCTAGTTTACATGCAGGGGCCTTAAATCTTAGACTGCAGCCAGAAAATAGGGGGCATTTGTTTCGTATCAATGTTTGAATTCAATTCAATTCAATTCACTTTTATTTATATAGCACCAAATAACGACAAGAGTCGTCTCAAGGCACTTTACATAATAAACACTCCAATTCACGTCAGTTCGTTAAGCCAATCAGAAAAAATGTTTCCTATATAAGGAACCCAGCAAATTGCATCAAGTCACTGACTAGTGTCAGTGACTTTACAGCAATCCTCATACTAAGCAAGCATTTAGCGACAGTGGAGAGGAAAACTCCCTTTTAATAGGAAGAAACCTCCAGAGGATCCTGGCTCAGTGTAAGCAGCCATCCTCCACGATTCACTGGGGATCGAGAAGACAGAGCACGCACGCACGCACACGCACACACACACACACACACACACACACACACACACACACACACACACACACACACACACACACACACACACACACACACACACAAATTACATCGTGGTAAAATTTGGTTCCTGCAACTCTGGAGATTGTTGCTGGCCATTGTCAAATTACAATTGTTGGCGCTGCAGTATTAAGCTTGGTTTATGCTTGACGCATTCACTTTCCGCTTGGTGATGCGGCTCGCGGATGGAACGCGCTTCACAACTCGCAGCGTTTATGGTTCATGTCTCTTGGCTTGTCTCTGCGGTGAGCCAATATTCTTCCAAACTGAACGGGGCAGCATGGAGCTCTACGGCATGCATCCAACACTACACCATAGTAGAAGTAGAAATTACTGTTGTTTACAACATGGCATTCCAGCATTTTTAACAACATGTTGATCACGGTGATATCTGAGAGCTGAATCATACAAATGTCTGTATTTACGAACCTCTGCCATAGTAGTTCTTGCCGGTCCGCCATGTTTTTCCGCGTCCGACCGTCCGCATGGTTAGAAAATTTCCTAGGTGCGCAGTGCGGAAATTTTGGGCCGTGCGGAGGTGTGGTGGAGGGGCGTGGTTGTTAAAATGACGCAATTTTGCCGTGCGGACCTCGCGGACGCGTCAAGCGTAAACCAACCTTTAGCTCGCAGGAACCATGGCAAACCCACACTCACTTATGGTGAACAGTAGTTACATCCCTCCTTCCTTTTGTTTTGAAAGGAGACAAACTGATAATCCCTGCAGTCCGCTGGATATGAAATTTGTCTCCGTATAACCTTCCTTCCAAAATGACTGAAACATTAGACTCTTTTGGGATTTTATCACTTTAAAATTCTCACTATATTCTTACATACTGCACCTTTAATGTCCACTTTGTGTTCCTGTGTCTAATTGTGTATTATCTAAAGCGTGAGATTGATTTGCACAATTAATCCGATATTAAATAATTTAATTGTGAACTCTAGCTTACTGTCACATAGGGCTTGTAGCCTTATCTTGTAATAAAGCACATATGGTTGCTTTATTAAAAGGCACCAATCAGACCTGCACAGCGTACCAGGAGACGTGTGATAAATACTGTTTTCTTGCTTGTATCATCTTCTTTAGTCAGAAAGTAAACTGCCAGAGTATCTGCTGTCAAAGAATCTACCTGCAGCAGCTCTGGGATTCTGCACAACAGGATTCTCCAGGAGGCTAAATTTCACTGTCTCTGGTGATGGCTGACTCTGCCTGCCATTTCATTTTCTCGACTGAAAAGAGTGCACATATATAAATCTAAAAAGTAGAAACTTCCTCTCACCCTAGTGCTTTGTCACACTTCTTCAGAGGCAAAGTTTTTGCTCTTTTTTTTCCCCCACTCATTTCTCTCTTGCCTGAAAAATATATATAAATAATTCTGCTTCAGACAACAATGGAAAACCTTGGGGCCTCCCACTGGAGTGCTCAGTGGCACTTTAGACGCCTGTTGTTCTCATTCATAGAGACAGCTTTTCTAGGTCTTTTTGAAAATTTTGAACATGACCTCCTAACTGTAATAGACGGTGTTTCCCTTTTGCCACAGCTTGTTAGGAGGTACTAAAGCTGGTGTCAGAGAAGAAACGCCTGGAGCTCATTAATGCAATAAGACTGACTTGGGTCAAATGGAATCAAATGTAGAACCTTTTCTGTCACTGCTAAATTAACTCTGCCATAAACACCCAAAAATAGTGTCTTTGCACAGATACTTCTTTTGCTTTTGTAACAGGCGCCTCCTTCCTGCACATGTTTGAATACAATTCAAGCAGCAACTGTCCATTAAAAATTAATCAAAATAGAGGAAATAATCTATTTTTGCAGGAGAATAGGGTTATTCACATTGTGCATGAATTGCTCCCAATAACAAATAATTACCAGGATATTAAATAATGTTTCATGCGGTGAAACAACAGCTTTTAACAAACATAATTTTATGGTTAATATCTTCCTCTATATTGTTGCTTGTAGTACTTTTCATCATTGTGTCCCCTCTTCCTCCAGGTTACAATTGCATTCAGCTGATGGCAATTATGGAACATGCCTACTATGCAAGCTTTGGATATCAGATTACAAGTTTTTTTGCTGCCTCAAGGTAAATACCGTCCTGCACTGATGTCATGGGTAGGTGGGAAAAATGATGTTGAATACGAATGCTTTCAAGTACACATGCTCTGATTATTTTACCATTGATCTAAACTAAAAGAGTGAAGACTGTTTTCCATCTAAACATCATCCAAAGGGGTTTGAATGAAGGCAACTGGACTTCTTTGGTTTCTTGAAGACGTTTAGCTTCTCATCCTTGTAGCTTTGTCAATTTGGTAGTGATGTTACGTTCACGAACAAACCAAATCTTTTGAATGGGTTTTCAAAGTGAACGATGAGAGCCGAGTCCCTGTAGAGAGCCGTTTATCTTGTCTTCCAGTAACAAACCTCCTCGGAAGTCGGTAAAGCCCAACCCCCACCCACAGCTGTGACGGACGTCGGAGGAACGCTACCCAACCACTGTGCATCCTCACGGACACTGGAGGAACACGTTGTTCTTAATACCCCCCCCCCCCCCCCCCCCCCCCCCCCCCACACACACACACACACACACACTATCTCTCTTGGCTTCACTTCGTTCCAAGGAGCCAGTCTTTTGAACGGCTCTTTGAGGTAAATGACCGACTAATGAACGACACCCATGAAATAGCCATAAATCCCATCACTACAATTCTGACTGGAATATGGGAGGGTCAAGTTTATAAGCTGTCTTTTGCTGCTTAACAAGCAGAAACTGCCTATGAGTACCCCTCCTCCCTACCTCTTGATGAGTCTTTAGTCTCCATTGTGTGGGACTCTCCCATATTCCAGTCAGAATTGACGAAGCTCCTCGGATGAGAAGCGAAACATCTTCAAGAAACCAAAGATTCCAGTTGCCTTAATTTGAACCCCTTTGGATTACTGTGACCTGGATGGCTGAGAACCTTCACCTGCACAAACTGCATCCATTTATCTTAGTTCACTTGGTGTTTTTGAAGAACATCTAAAGGTATGTTATTCCAGTGTCTGCTCACCCAGATCCCTGCTTTAATATCCCCTTTTCCACCAAGTTGGCTCCAGTAGTTTCATGCCAGAGCCTGACTTTGAACAGGTTCTTTTGTTTTCCACTGCCAAAGCACCCGTTTACTGATTCTTCTTACCAGCACAACACACTGTCAGGATCCAAGCAGCTGTAAAAACAACCCTGAATGAGGAACTCGTCTGCAAACTAAGAGCCTGCACTAAGAACAGTAATAAGTCGTGATGTTAAAATCCTGCATGACCTTAAAAATTTCCATCATCAATCAATCAATCAATCAATCAATCAATCAATCAATCAATCAATCAAAGCTTTATTTATAAAGCGCCTTCCGCAACCCTGTCAGGAAGCCCAAGGCGCTGAATTGCCTAACCCAGCCCCAGCTCCTATATGAACTGCCATCTTGCCTTACCACACGGTGACACAATCAAGGTGTGAGAAGGGGATAACTAAAGCTTGTGCATTATACAGGGACGTTTCATATTTCTTTCTCTGCAAATGTAGTTGCCACTCTCTGTGGCTTTTAATAAAATGTTGACTGTGCACCAAGAGCCATGTGACGTTCACATCTTTGTAGATAAAGGAAAGCGTGGAAGTCCAAAAGCAGCACTTGCAATGGCACCGTGAACTTCTCATCTCTCTCCGTTGGCGCGCTTCCTGTTTTCTTGGGGGTATAAAATAGTGTTGCGACACTTTGGTTGATGTAATGGCGATGCACCAACTTGGCCCCGTGTCAGTGAATGAGCACTAAGCACTGGTAACGGCACCAAACTAACACAGGCTCTTTTTTAATGGAAATGGGCTAAAAGTAATCTTATGTCATCACTTCCAGCACTCCTTGATCTCTATTCTCAGATGGTTCTCAATCACACTTGGTTGAACGAATGGAGCCATTGTCCTGCTGCAGAATAAATTTAGAACAGGTCAGATGCCTCCATGATGGTGTTTTACAAAAGTGAGTTGTGTATTAGTTTACAATGTTTTCCTAATTCAGTTTGCAGAGATGCTGACTCAAACACAAAAGTGTTGAAGCATCGTTGTACTGCTCCAACCTCCAACCTCCAAACAAACTTAACACGGATAAATGTTTCAAATGTTCACTCATCAGTCCAGAACACCTGCTGCCACTTTCCTGCACCCCTGTTCTTATGTTTTCATTCATCACTGATTCTTTTGACCTCGTTTCCAAGGTGGGGTTTAGACTTTTTGGCAGCTGTTTCATGCTGATCACCTCTTACCAGACTTTTTCTAACAGTAGACATGTGGACCTGGGTCTCACTTTTCAGACAGTTCTGAGCTGGACATCCTTCTATTTCAAAGGAAAGTAAGCACAATTTTTTTTTATCTGCTGCGTAAAGTTTTATTTTGACCAACCTTGGGGTCAACAGCCCTTAAGATTCTTTGTTTCATTATGCTTCTTCAAAAGACTTCATACAGCATCATCCTACCGTGGACTCTTTGCCTGGAAGACTTTTGTGATGCTGTAGAACTACTTCATTCTGATTTATTGGTGTTTGGTTTGTGAGATGAAACTCTCTTCCGTAACTTTACCCTGGTAGAGTTTAGCTGGCCCAGTTTCAAGCCTCCTACAGCAGTTTGTGTTTGAGTTAACGAATGATTCATTCAGCATATAAACCTAATCATTAGCATCTGTTTGATTAGACTGATGTGGCCTCTTACCTCACCAATTTTGTTTACAGCTTTCTAAAACTTTCACATTATATAATGTACCTGATTTTGTTTGCTAATAAAACTATTAAACTCAAACATTGCTGTTTTTCAGCTGCAAAAAGCATTGTATAGTCATGCATAGGACATAAGCTCATCCATATGCACATTTTATATCATTGGCAGACAACTGTGGTGCACTAATCCAGAAATTAACACGGTGAACAACATTCAGTCGATCAAACTTTATTTATAAAGTCCTTTTCATACAAAAAATGTAACTCAAAGTGCTTTACAGATTAGAAAGACTCCACATATCCCACACATGTCATTGACCATTAAAACCACCCTCCCCCAACCCAGTGAAACGTACATAGACGTACATACACACACACACACACACACACATACCCACATGCAGACACAACATTCTTGAGAAGATGAGTGAAACCTGTGCTGAGCTCAGATGATTCAGGCACATAAGAAAACGTAAGGAAACGCCATAAGGGGAGCCGTCTGCCCCAACAGTAGCAGATCCATGGCAGCAGCCAGGGCTCCGACACAGGGCGCCCAGAGGTGGGAGGGCGAGGGCCCCCACCTACACCCAAGCGCTATCTGGAAAACACCCAAGTCACTGCCGCCGACCACCGGTCCTGAGGCAGAGGGCTCCCACAGAGGAAACGCTGTTAAGTATTAGAATAGGTAAAAAATATATAAATAAATAAAATAACAAGAGGTAATCTAAAAATAAATAAATTGTGATAAATAGTAAAGCAATATAAAAACATAAATAAATACCATAACTGTCTTCAAATATAAGCAAGTAAATCATAAATAATAAGTTAAAAGCTAAGCTAAAAAGGTGAGGCTTCAGCCTGCTCTTAAAAGCAGGAACATTCTCTACATTGTCGCCTGTCTCCTTCAGCTCTTCTTACTGAAAGTGAAATAAAATTGAAAATAAATAAATGCAGTGCGATAAATCCTCTCAGCCAGGTTTGTTCAGCGACACCATAGCGATCCATGACCTGGTTCAGTAACCACAGGCCTTAACAAATCAACCGAGATTGAACTATGAAGGATTATAACTTAAAGGCGTATTTGTTGCCAAGTTTCCCGTTTACACCCCTTTATCTGCTAGGCGGAGTGTCTGTAACGTCATGCTGTCACAAACTGAGTGAACAACTTCAACACAGTCACCTCAAATCAAGGTTAGACAGTCTGACACCATCAAGAATCTCTCTGTAAATACATTTCCTGTTAATCCACAGAGTAGAGGGAACCGTAGATAAAAATGGACCAGTGTGAGTGTTTATCTCCTTTCAGAGATTCTTCTTTCCTGCTTGGACCGGAGCGTAAACCAGAGTTCTGTGTGTTTATGTATTTCAATTTCAGCCATGATTAATCTCATAGTGTCATTTAAAACCCTATTGGGTGAAAACTCAGTTGAGAGGCAATCCCATGTGTCCATGTGACAGAATAGATATGTTATGCAACAATCTCGATCATAAGAATAAGAGTTGGATCTGAATGTGATAAACCTTTGCAAATTTGTAGATTTGTTTTTTTTTTTAATCTGCATATCTGTTTTGTGTCCATGTAGTCGCTATGGTACCCCAGAGGAGCTAAAGCAGCTGATTGATGTGGCTCATTCTATGGGCATAGTGGTGCTGTTGGACGTGGTTCACAGCCATGCCTCCAAGAACACGGAGGACGGCCTCAATCGCTTTGATGGCTCCGACTCCTGCTTCTTCCACTCCCCGCCCAGAGGAGAGCACCTTATGTGGGACAGTCGCCTCTTCAACTACTCCAGGTGACATTTGTTAGTTTTGTAGCTCATTTTCATTCATTTAAATTTCATGGTATTATACTTTTATACTCCCAGTGTGTCTATATCAATAAATGTGAACTGTACATTTGAGTTTGAGATTTTAGATGTTAATATTAAGTTTTAAACCATCCTGTGATCAGGATTATTGATGCTTTTCGATTAGTTATCATTTAACTGTATCTAAGTCGGAATATGTTGAACTTCAATATAGAATTGCAGCTCTACACTAAAGGATTTGCTATTAATTTGTATCAAATGGGATTTTTATGGAATAATTTACTTGGCTAAGTTAAAGGCATGCTCTCTGGGTAAATCTTAATGTCTTGCATTTTCACTAAGTAACTCTTACATTATATAACCAATAAATTCAAACAATTTGAAACAATCTGCCTGCCCAGAGCCCTTTTAGGGCCAATATGACCAACATGAGAGCTCTTGATAACTGTAGAGAACCACTTTGCTATCCACATAAAGTACTGATGGATCATTATGAATATTTTGTTTTAGAAATATCTCCCAGGAGTTAAGAAAAGGGTGAACTGTGGGAATATTCAGCCACATGAAACAAATATCAGTCATTTTATAGAGTGTATAGCAAAATCAAAATGGTGCAAAGCTGCACTGTTTGACCCTGAGCGGTCACATAGACTTGTGCACAATTTTCACATTATAAGGTGCCAATAATAATTAGCTTTACTTTAGAAATTCTAGAAAATAAAGGGAAACAGGTCAGTGTCCAAATAATAAGTTGGCTTGTTTCTGCACTCATAGTTGAATGTCAGACTGCTACTAAAGGGTGTAAGTCACTAGTTTGATCATGATGCGATACATTGATACAGTGTCCTGCGATTCGATGTTTGCCAGTATTTCAAATTAATTCACAATACCATTTTGATTGTATTTAATTTAGGATCCATCTATCGTTAAGAAACAATTTAACACAATCATTTCCAAGTGGAAAAACAATTTCTTCGCTTGCCATGCTGCAGCTAGCTTTCTAATTGTACACGTTTGGTGATGTGCAGGAGCAGGTGGAAACTGGCATGTCAGGAGAACTTCAAAATAAAGCCAATTTCTATTTAAAAGTGTTTAATTTGCCTGGCAAGCCATCCTATGTGTGTAATTATACAGGTCCTTCTAAAAAAATAGCATATTGTGATATTTAATTATTGTCTGTAATGTACTGATAAACATTAGACTTTCATATATATTAGATTCATTACACACAACTGAAGTAGTTCAAGCCTTTTATTGTTTCTAATATTGATGATTTTGGCATACAGCTCATGAAAACCCAAAATTCCTATCTCAAAAAATTAGCATATCATGAAAAGGTTCTCTAAACGAGCTATTAACCTAATCACCTGAATCAACTAATGAACTCTTGACACCTGCAAAAGATTCCTGAGGCTTTTAAAAACTCCCAGCCTGGTTCATTACTCAAAACCGCAATCATGGGTAAGACTGCCGACCTGACTGCTGGCCAGAAGGCCATCAATGACACCCTCAAGCAAGGAGGGTAAGACTCAAAGAAATTTCTGAATGAATAGGCTGTTCCCAGAGTGCTGTATCAAGGCACGTCAGTGGGAAGGCTGTGAGAAGGAAAAAGTGTGGCAGAAAATGCTGCACAATGGGAAGAGGTGACCGGACCCTGAGGAAGATCGTGGAGAAGGACCGATTCCAGACTTTGGGGGAACCTGCGGAAGCAGTGGACTGAATCTGGAGTAGAAACATCCAGAGCCACCGTGTACAGGCCTGCGCAGGAAATGGGCTACAGGTGCCGCATTCTCCAGGTCAAGCCACTTTTGAACCAGAAACAGTGGCAGAAGCGCCTGACCTGGGCTACAGAGAAGCAGCACTGGACTGTTGCTCAGTGGTCCAAAGTACTTTTTTCAGATGAAAGCAAATTTTGTATGTCATTCGGAAATCAAGGTGCCAGAGTCTGGAGGAAGACTGGGCAGAGGGAAATGCCCAAATGCCTGAAGTCCAGTGTCAAGTACCCACAGTCAGTGAACAGGTGCAAACTCCCCTCCTCCCCCCGCTCTCACGGAGAGTGCTGCGGCACAGAGCGTGCACCCCCCCACCCCCCGCGAATGAGCTAAGCGGTAGTTTAACACTATTGGTTAGTTTTGGTCAGCGCTCAGTTTCCTATTGCACTGAGCTTGGTCACTTTTACGGATTTCTGAAAAATCATACACAATTTCTGCATTAATTTATCAGGTTAATGGTATTCAGATGTTTCTTCTAAATATTTCTGTTCAATTCAATTCAAAAATACTTTATTAATCCCAGAGGGAAATTGATTGGTTGTCAAAGAGATTAGCATCAGTTCTAATTATTGCAATAAAAACATTTTTTTAACTAGGATAAAAAAAGGAAAAAAAGAAAACTTTCACAACTTATAATTTTTCACAAAGTAGCGCAAGTATAACCTAATGTAGCAGATGCTACAGAAATATGCCCTTTCTGCCTAAAAGAGTGCTCTGTAGCTGACTTAAAATGCTATTACTCCCTTAATCACAATTCTGTTTATGGGCTCTATATTTAACCAGCGCAGTCGGCTTCCTTTACCATTTTCTTCCACTTTATAAAGCAAGATTTTCTGTGTATTTAAGTAGACTTTTTTCTGAGCCTTTATGCACAATACAAGAAACTGTCCATTGATTGCTGCAATTTAGACTCCTCAATTATGCTCTTGCTGGATGGATTAAGAGCAGCAATTTAATGTTGCATATTGTATTCAACTCATGGAGGACATTTACAATCTACCCTGGTTGCATCAGATGTATAAATGAGCTGTGAGGTTTTGGTACGGTTCATGATGTAAAATGAAAATGAGCAATATTTAAACAGGTTGATAAATGAGGCCAAATGGGAGCTGACATCCCACTCTGTATACTCTCCTAGACAGTCTGATACTGAACGATACGTTGAAGGTCAAAAGCCTGATAGGATCATGAGGATGACACATTCACTGTCTATTAAAAGAAAAAAGAAAAAATCCCACAGAAAGTCCAGTTAACTGTCAGTCTAATATGGCAAATACGCAGAATAGGCTGTTAATTGCAAATTTCTTTTTAGTTTTTTTTTTAGTTTTTTTTTTGCACGTGTGCAATTCAATTTAAATTCACCTTGAATTATTTATTCTAAAGTGTTCACTAAATGTGATCATGTTCTTATAAAAACAGTTTTAAAGAGACAATGTGTAGTTTTTATCATTCATTTCTGGAAATTTTCATCAAAATGTTGTTGAAAATGAATTAAATGATGCCCAGTTGTTGAAAAATATTGGTGGCTTCATAACATATAACCATAAACATCAGGTCTAAAATTCATTGGAATGGGTCTAAGGCCCAATCTCAATACTCGCACTGCGCCCTGCAGCACAATGCACTTGGAGAAAGTGCGCAGTAGGGTTTGAGTGCGTAGTACACAATTGTGCAAATAATTACAGAATTGAGACAGGGAGCATTGCCTCATCGATTGCAACGCTTGCCGTGATGCTGGTTGCTGCAAACTTTTTTCTAAGACCTTTATTAACAACTTTCAAACAATAGAGCAATTATTTGAAATTAATTTAACTTCATTGATCTTTTCTCTAAAACATTCTGAGCATCAAATAATCATCCTAAAATGAACTAATTTCATTAGAAAATACATATTTTCAGAAAAGGAACTTGAACCTTGTCTCCCACAGCAATGACTTGCCCGAGGTCCACATCGCTGCGGACTTGGGTGAAGTGCAGATTAAGGGTGCAATGGGGGCGTGGTCAACTTCCGCATTTGAGAATCTGGACATCCTACGCACTCGCACCCCTGGTCGGGAACGCGCAAATGAAGGGCGCAAGGGTGCAAGTGCGAGTATTGAGAATGGGCCTAGGTCTCGGGGCGACGTCATATTAGATGCCATGTTTCTTTCTACGGGAGCCCATGAGGACAAAAGATGTTTACTGATTTGTAACGGTAACAACATTTTAGTCATTCTTAAATGTTGTTTTATACATTTACCTCTTCACTTGTTGCCAGTGATAAAAGGGAGTCTGATGCCTTTGTTATTTTGTTAAAGTTTGCACTCCCCAGGGCTTTTTGACCCTAATGGGCATCCCTTGGTAAGGTCTTACTTCAACACAAAAGTACTTACGATTTAGGTATCGACTGCCCCCATCGCCAAAAAACAAACAAACAAACTACACACTCACTTTCAGGCACATTTTTCAAACAGGAAGTGTGGATAGTGTGAGACCCTGTTAGGGGGGTGAAAGGTTTTTACTCACTGAATCTCACTTTTAAAGGGAGACTAGGCAGTTTATGGTTGCTATTGGCACCCCCCAGTGTCGGTGTAGTAGAACCAAAAGCAAAACGTATCTCCTCGCTGTGAGTTCATCTTTTAACACCTTAATCTGAAAGCAAAACTGTCTCCCCAGCTTGAATTAGTGGGTTAGGTTAGGGTATGTATGTATATATATATATATATATATATATATATATATATATATATATATATATATATATATATATATATATATGTATATATATATATATATATATATATATATATATATGTATATATATGTATATATATGTATATATATATATATATGTATATATGTATATGTATATATATATATATATATATGTATATGTGTATATATATGTGTATATATATATATATATATATATATATATTTTATAATATAAATATATAATATATTATAAGTGTGAGACTGCCAACAGTACTGGCTCTGGAGCCACCTTGTTGCTTGGGGCACCAAGCAATTGCCTGTCCTTCCAGTCTTAACTACAGCCACTGACTGGAGTTGTTATGGACTCTGTTAATTAGGTGTCTCTTTTGCTTCCTTAACCAGAAAAGAATCTCGGCACAAATTAGGGAGGAACAGACACTGTTGAGTTTATCAAATGCCTTCTTGAACTTGCTTTTCATAAGTGTCACTGTGCAGCAGTTTCCAATACATAATACAATGCTTAGTGTCAGACATATGGGCCGTAATAAGAGAACAAGGTTCTTCTTTCATTAGTTATTGAGCAGTCTTAATATCAGAAGCACTCATTAGACATGGCACAGACATATGCTGCAACAGGGAGGCATATGAGGAGTCATTTGTAAAAACCCCAATGACCACTGCAGTGTCATAGCCAGTTCATTTGTCTTCTTAGCCTGTCACAGGATGTTTGGACATGTTGCATGTGTTGAGCTTTCTGTAACTCCCTTTAGACAGAAATGAACCTCAGAGGCAAACTGAACCCGCTGTTGAAACAGATTGGTTTTATTCTAACACCCTTTCTATCAGCTCTAACAGTCTGACCAAGATGTTCTTAAATGCTAACAAAGACCAACTGATACAAGTTATCGACCTTATATGCCTTTCCCCATGTTGGTGCCTTTTTCTGTGTTTTCACAGCCAGAACTTCATCAGAAGGCACCTTTTTTTTTGTTGCCCTTCAGCTTTTCCTCATAAAACATTCAGCACGGTCCTGGGAGAATGCTGTTTAGATAGATTCCTGCCATCCAATTTGTTAACTTGCATTGCCTCCGCTCAAACACGTTGGCAATGTGAGCGTCTGGCTTGGCAAACACTGGTTCCAGGCGAGAGAAACGCTGGAATTAGTTTTGTAGATGCTGAATACTAAGTTAATAGAAGGGCTGGACTGCATTGTAACTATCTAAGGTCATTTTTCATTTATCTCTGTTTACCTGATTGAACGCCAACAACAATAACAAAACACATCTAAACCTAGATTAAAAAAACTGCATTTGTCCTAAAGTAAGGTGTACTGGTTTCTGAATGGCATATTGGGATAGCTTTTCATGAAGCTTCAATAGATTCATACTCACTAATGATGAATAGTTTAGTTTGCATCTGTAAAGCAAAGAGATGTGTGTGTGTGTGTGTGTGTGTGTGTGTGTGTGTGTGTGTGTGTGTGTGTGTATATATATATATTTTTTTTTTTTGCAGGTGTTTCTGTTGTGTATGCATGTGAGGTTTTCTTGTCAAAGGTCAAATTTAAGGTGGAATGTATTTAAACTTCGTAACTAAGGTTGATATTAATCAGCTGTAATTGTGCCGTAATTTTCAGTTTTGAAAATAATGTTTTAAATTTTGCAGAAGATGCGACTCTCTGGGAAATGATTGCACTTGTAAGTAAAGTATTCATAAATGATCTAAATGTTTTGACCATCTGCCAAAGCAGAGATTTCAGTTTTAGTTGCAGTGTATTTATTAGATTAATAACAGTAATTTGTTTCTGCCAGGACCGTTTTAGGTGTAACACTCTCTGAGCCTGATCATTTTAGTGTATGCATCAAAAGAAGGAAAGTAATACTGTGGTGACGGATTTTTTAAGCTTCAGACTATTAAGATAAAAGTGAGTTGATTAGGCGAAGCAGAGAAGACACGTTAGCATTACTAGCACGTGTTAGCATGAAGACTGTTTACTGCTATTTTCATGTTTTTTTGTGAGGAAGTAGTGACACAATAGGTAGTAAAAATTAAAAATGATAAAATTCAACAAACAGTTGTGATAAAATCATGATTTCACTGTTAAAAAAAACTGCCTATCATCTCTCACTGATCCAGACTGGGGTAGCAGGGCTATCAGCTTCAGCAGAGAATCCCTGACTTCCCTTTCCCAGCCACTTGGGTCATCTCCTCCGGGGGAATCCTAAGGCATTCTCAGGCCAGCCAGGAATCATAGTCCTTCCAGAGTGACCTGGGTCCTTTAGCTCTCCTCCTGGTTGGAAGTGCCCAAAAAACTCACCAGGAGTAATCGTAACTAATTTTTGCCATGTTGCCCATCTCTTCTTGTAAGTGATGTTATCAGGATATAAGCAATATTCTGACTTTATTTATGACTTTTATTCAGTCAGATGAAATGATTGATTATAGAATATATAAACATAACAGAAAGGCAAAAAAAATTAATGTCCTGCAACTTTTTGCGGCTGTTTGTTTTTCAGGTTTCTGGTTCTTTACATGCAAAAAAAAAAAAATAACAATCTCTGTTTGTATTAGAAACATATTTTTAGATAAGACCTGGAGTTCCAGCAGTGGTTTCAGCCATGTTCACCTAAACATAAATATAAACATAAACCTGCATTGAGTAGTCAAGAATATAAGTTGTTTGCCAGTTTGAAGACACGTATTACCGATGCACCAGTTGTTCTGTTTCATTTGCTGTCCATGGTCCTGAATTTTAAGAAAGTCCATGGGATGAAATTTGAAGTTTTTGGTTTGTATGAAAGTAACAGTGAATTAATGGTAACGGGTGAGATGTACGGCTAGATGACCCAACTAACAACTAAGCTCTAACAAATCGACGAGGTTCAAGAAGAGTCTCCTAAAAACTTCAAAGCTATTCTGGTCTGTTGTAAGATCAGAAAATCAGAAATCTCAACCATTTGCTAGTCAAAAGTTTAGTGCGATATTTGAAGTGGTTGTAGATACCTTCAATGTTCATTTGATGCCGTTTCTTTCAAAGACGTCAAAGTCACCTTGACACAGTGATGTCTGAGTGAATGAGGCCTTCAGTTTTCTGCGTAGGGGGCTGGCAACCCGGAGAAGCTTAGCCTTTTTGCAGATCAGTGCTTTGAGTGGCGAGTACTGAGCGTTCTGAGGAGCTTTATGTGGGCTTTTCCTATAATCCCCCACATCTCTCAGGATCATTTGCATCCGTTTTTCATCAATCTTTGTGTGAATTCTTAAGATAGGAAAAACAGGCCCAGGGCCAACCTTTTGAAAGGACTTTTTCTTTTTTTAACTCTTCCTTGTGTCTTCCTGCTGAGAAATCAACCCTTTTAGAGGACCAAGTCACACTATTTCCATCTTTGACAAGACTATTCAGGATGTGTGCTTTTAAATGTTACTGAATGATATTTACTTTTGTCAATAAATTGAAGTTTCTGTGAATGTTTTTCATTTTATGACTGATTTATTTTTTTTTTGTGATGATTGCTTGCCAGCACAGTTTAACATTGCTACAAGAAGTAATTTTACCATTTGAGAACTTCCATCCATCCATCCATTTTCACCTCTTATCCGGAGTCGGGTCGTGGGGGCAGTATCCTAAGGCGAGAGGCCCAGACTTCCCTCTCCCCAGCCACTTGGGTCAGCTCCTCCGGGGGAATCCCAAGGCGTTCCCTGGCCAGGTGAGAGACATAGTCCCTCCACCGTGTCCTGGGTCTACCGTTAGGTCTCCTCCCGGTTTGAGAACTTAATTAAACAAAATGATAGTTTAAGGTAATTGATGCGTAATATAGCGACCCCCAAAAAATCTAGTTGATCAAAGTCCAGTGGTATTTTTTTTTTAAACTTTTAGGTTCTTATTATTCTTTGAAATACTAACACTATGATGTACATGTTCATGGGGTTGGATTGGGGAGTTACACCACCAAATAGTATAGTCGTTAATATTTTTCAACAACTGGGCATCATTTAATTTATTTTCAACAATATTTTGATGGATTTTTCCAGAGATTAATGGTAAAAACTACACATGCCTCTTTAAAGAAACAAAAATCTACTTTTTACCAGTTTTGGACTGTAGTAAAACTTTGGCTCACTCCACTTTCAGTCACTTCAGTGTTTAGCACTTACGACTTATTTCCCCTGCACCATCAAATCACACAGGATGGTGGAAACACTTTTTCCCCTCTGGTGGGCTTCAGCTAATGAGCTCAACTTAGCAGTAGGTGTGCTACAGCGGCTGGTTGGAGCTGCATGCTGTGCCTCCAGTAGGTGCTGGAAGAACATGGAGTTCTATAACCTCCACCTCATCCCCACCCCCAACCCTGTGGCCCATTTAAAACCGTCTGAAGAAGAAGAAAGAAAAGAAGTTTAGTGTGCAAAAGAGCTTTTCTTTAACCAAATAAATTATGTGAATCCGTTTAATTATAGATCCACTAGGATAAATACAATAAAGTTTATCTCTCACCAAATAGAATATTTACTAAGAAATCACAATATAACTATAGACACATTAATTTGTCTTTGTGTGTATGTATGTATGTGTGTATGTATGTGTGTGTGTGTGTATGTATGTATGTATGTATGTATGTATGTGTGTGTGTGTGTGTGTGTGTGTGTGTGTGCGTGCGTGCGTGCGTGTGTGTGTGTGTGTGTCTGCTCTGTCTTCTCGATCCCCAGTGAGTCGTGGAGGATGGCTGCTTATACTGAGCCAGGATCCTCTGGAGGTTTCTTCCTGTTAAAAGGGAGTTTTCCTCTCCACTGTTGCTGAATGCTTGCTTAGTATGAGGATTGCTGTAAAGTCACTGACACTAGTCAGTGACTTGATGCAATTTGCTGGGTTCCTTATATAGGAAACATTTCTTCTGATTGGCTTAATGAACTGACCAGAATTGGAATGTTTATTATGTGAAGTGTCTTGAGACGACTCTTGTCGTGATTTGGCGCTATATAAATAACATTGAATTGAATTGAATAGCTGATAATAATGGTAGGCTTATGATAATGGACATCCCTAGTGGAAAATAATATAAAAAACACTAACAGAGCTAAAACACTTACGGTTGCTTTGAATGTCATAATGTCATGGGTCTTTAATGTCTATCCCTATGTCTTTACCTAAACCTGCAATTTTTCTAGAACATCTATATTTAAACATGAGTTTATTTTTTTGAATATTCATTAACTTAAAAAAATTAGCCAAAGGTATTAAAGATCACAACATGCCCTATAGGTTAAAAAAAATTGTAAGTCGCTTTGGGTAAAAGCGTCTGCTAAGCACATAAACATAAACATAAAGCAAAAATGGCTAATTTGGAAAACAATTTAGCTTAACCCCTTAGCATTCCAGCATCCCACCCATGGGACGAAAGCCCATTGTATTCATTAAACCTGGAAATGTAAGGGGTTAAAAATTTCATGCCTCTTACAGTTCTAACATAGTAAAGGTAGTAAAAAATTAATATAATTTTTCTCTCGCATTTGTCTAAAAACCTCCACCAATAACGTGTTTCGGACCAAAAGCAATTACTGGACCATCTGGTTGTCAGTCTCGCAGAACCGCACTTCCCTGGACCCTTCATTCATTATGCAGTTGCATAATTAGCAACCGAACACCACTGGTGTGAGAGGTTCGTCGCTCAATAACATCAGAGAAGGGGAAGCAGCCGGCTGCTACCACTTCAACCTTAGGACAAACTACCAGAGTCCCAAAAAGAAAAACACCGTCTGAAAATGGCGACTGGTGTTCAGCGCTAGCTAGTTTCCTCCAGCGTTGCGGGTTTCCAGTTCCAGCAGGTTCGTCTCAGGAAGATCCCTGAGGGGAGGGGTGAGTGTTCCATCACCCTGCTTGCGATCAAAACCTAGCTTGTTTGCAGATTTGCCATAAAAGCTTTAAGAGCTGTTGTTGAAGGGTAAGAGTTAGGGTTGCAAACACCCGTTCTTCTTCTGAACACTTCTGAAAATAATATTTCCCCATATATGACCTCTGCAACTATTATTGAAGGAATCTTCCCTCTCGGTCTTATTAAAATATCTTTCTTTGGCAAAAACACCAGACCCACAGTAAGCTCGACAGGCTGCTGTTGATATCTGAAAGGCAGCGAGTACAAATTGATGCTAATTGCAGGTTGCTTAACAAACCAACAAGCTCACAGACATGAGTGTCCCTTTCAGGATGCCAAGAAGAAGCAGGTAGCTGGCAGACGGCATAAAGAACACCACACAACCCGCGTATATACAAACCCAAAGAACAGCAATGCAGGGACATCTTTTCAGACACCTCAGGGGGGCTTATATAGAACACTTTCCATAGTCCAGTCAACCTTGCATGATTTGTTAAATTTGGTGCACGATTACGATTTTAATTCTTGACACTAGATTAGTATTACAATAGGTTAAGATGAATCACATAGCAAAACCCTGTAACTTTTGGAAAACAGTGAAATAAATGCACTTCAGGCTGATTTTAATGCCGCTGGATGCAGAAAACTTTTTAAACGAGTCACAAAAGGCAGCTCGTTTGTCCTGATTTGGTTCAATAGATGTTCTCCATCCATCAGGCTGTCGAACATTGTTGTTTGAGCATCACACTTCCCTTGGAAGGACCTGTCAGCTTCTTGAATTTATTTGGTCTTATCTGCTGCTTACGTGTGACGTTGTGAAAACAAGGACTTAAATCTTTTTTCTCGCTCATCGTGACAAGTAACCACGTTCCCTTACGGAGAATTGACTTGGAGAAACCCAACACGTTGAGATGTTTTGATAACCAGAAAGCTAGCTCAGCTAGCTAGAAACAGGAAGTTGATGTATTTAATTGGGTAGTGGACATCAAGGTCAACATTAGGAGAAAACAAGCTTTTATGAAAAAGAGCTACATATAAGGATGTTTTCGTATTAACAGACTTGTCTCATAGAAATGTGTTTGCAGGTAAATCGGCATCATAAGACGGATTATGTTATTTTACTTTACAAGCACCTATATTAGAGCTAACTCTGTTAGCGCTCCCTAACTAAATTCCTCTTGTCATTGCAAAGCTTCAATCTGAGGATACCATAATTTGCTATTTGCTTCTATAACAGCACCACAGACCAGATGATAATTGTATTGAGCTGCATAGATAAGCAGGTATTGCATGTTGCTTGGAGATCTACCTCTCACTGTAATTGGACTTGATGATGAATGGCATTGTGGGTCCTAATGTGGCAGTATGGTTTCATCTTGGGCCTCAGGCTCTCACTGGCTATTATCGCCATCCCATGAGGATACATTGTGTCCGAGTCTTTGTTGCCTCTGCGCAGTGAAGTGGAGGACCTAATCTATTTATCACGGGGTCTGCGTGACCACCCAGCCTGGCCGCTATATCAGATCATGCCGGGCTTCCTTGTTCTCCTCCTCCAGGGACGTAGGCAGCGCAGATGTAACATGCAGCTTCACACCTGTCAAACAGTGCTGGTGTCGGTCATCCCTGAGGAATGGAGTGCAGAGGGAGAAACATTTAAATGTATTTTTTGTGTGGCATGGCTTTTGTGGACTAAAGGATCTGAGATTTTCGTCGTCTGCCGGGGGGTGGGTGGGGGGTAATCCTCAGTATCGAGCGCTCTGGATAAAGCTGTGGAACTTTTCACAGAAGCATTGAGAAGGAGATTTGTATAATGTCCAGCTGGGTTTTGAGGTTTGAAAGTTTACTGAAGTGTTGGTAAAAGATAAATGGTGCCCTTTTCACTGCTTTACTAATCTTGAATCAAGGGATCAACCATTCAGGCGAACTGACCCTGAGTGTGAAGTTTGGTTAAATTAGAGCATTGATGGAAGAGAAAAAGGTACATGTTGGTGTTTAATGAATGATTTGAATACAAACATTCCAAATATGAAAGGGCGATGTGGCTGAGGAATTATGTGCCCGCCCTGTAGCTGGAGCAACTCAGGGTTTGTATAATGCTAGCAGGCGCTACAGGCCATTTAAAGCTTTATTATTTTTTTGTCATTAGGATTGTACCATTAGCTTAAAGTATACGGGGACAAAGTGTACTCTTCTACTTATTTATTTTTTGCAAAGTCAAGCCAGCATATCCTGTTCACGGAAGTTGCCATGTTTTGTTCTTGCAACCAGACTCTGCACAGTCGAGATGTAGAGCTCAGAGTCCCACCTGCCCCACCCCCCAGACATTATAATAATAATTACAGCTGAACCTGTAGGGGAAATGAGTCATTATACAGGCAGCAGCAAGCTCAAGCTTTGATCAACAGGAGTCAGGACGTGGACAATGTCCACTCTGTCTATACCAGGGATAGGAAAACCTGGCCGAATGCTTCTATTCAGCGTGTTTTTGTTATTTCCCTTCTCCTATGACTACATGTTCAACAGCTAATGAAGCTCTGCAGCGGCCGGTTAATCACTTAAAATCAGGTGTGTTGGAGCAGGGAAACAACCAAAACATGCCGGATAATGGCACTCAACGACCAGGCCTTGCTACCCTTGGTCTATACACAAGGGACCTAAGGTGCTTTTTTACTTTTATTTTTTTTGGGGGGGGGGGGGGGGGGGGGGATGCTGACGTTTCCATGGCGACACTCCTCTAAATGGGAAGAAGTGAGGTGCATGGTGTACTTTGCCTTGAGTGACTATAAAGAGGACTGTTTAAGTCAGGAATGAGGATTGAAGTCGTTTCTGGAATCCACCTTCTCCAGCCTCCACCAACACGGTCCAGCCAGCAGAGTCGGGCAGCATCTGCAGGCTGTAAGGCTCTTCCATGGCTGCAAGACGATGTTACATTACATATGTAGACACTTTATTGGTTTATGATACACTATGCCTTAGTATTTCCTTCTTGCATGAATGCACAGGAGCGTATTAAACAGAAGTTGAAGCCAAAACAAGAGGCAAGTATGTGATTTATGTAATCCTCAGGAGAGGAAACATTCGATTTACACAAGTGGAGGATAGGAAACCCCATCAAATCGAATTCACACGGATGGTCTTTGCTATTCAGATTGCTTGCCCAGTGGTCATGCAAGGAAGCTGATGAAAATCTGGAAACTTTACTGTGCACCCTAAGCCACAGATTTTTCATCATGACAACTTAATATGTGAAAGACACTGTCCCCTCTAGTTTAGTTAATAAAAGCTCCGTCTGCCGTCTCCGACATAATGGAGCTTCAGTTATCAATATGGGAATGTCCTGTATTGGGAAAATTAATCTCTGGCGACTAAAGCGCATGATGAGATGTGTGAATAATTCAAAGCCTGTTTATCTGACCTTGAATTGTGTGTGTGTGTGTGTGTGTGTGTGTGTGTGTGTGTGTGTGTGTGTGTGTGTGTGTGTGTGTGTGTGTGTGTGTGTGTGTGTGTGTGTGTGTGTGTGTGTGTGTGTGTGTGTGTGTGTGTGTGTGTGTGTGTGTGTGTGTGTGTGTGTGTGTGTGTGTGTGTGTGTGTGTGTGTGTGTGTGTGTGTGTGTGTGTGTGTGTGTGTGTGTGTGTGTGTGTGTGTGTGTGTGTGTGTGTGTGTGTGTGTGTGTGTGTGTGTGTGTGTGTGTGTGTGTGTCTTGCTAGCTGGGAAGTGCTGCGCTTCCTGCTGTCAAACCTTCGCTGGTGGATGGAGGAGTACCGCTTTGATGGCTTCAGATTTGACGGCGTTACCTCTATGCTGTACCATCACCATGGTATCGGTAAGATGTGTGTGTGTGTGTGTGTGTGTGTGTGTGTGTGTCAGGTTTCTATGTGACTGTAGCGAAGCCTGCTCTCCATCTCAGACCCCTCAGGGTTGAAGGTGAATGTGGACAGTGTTTGTAAAGCAGATTTGATCTGATCTGAAGTTTTTAGCATCTATTTGGCATTTTTCAGCTTAAAAGAAAACAAATATCCCGATAAAAAGAAGTCTTGTGAAGCCGTTTCATTAGACCCTTAAATTAAATTCTGAACTTGTCAATCACCACAATACAAGCTGTTAAGAGCAGTGCTGAAATTTGTCAGGAAGATGAAGTAAAAACTGATTATTTTGGGAGTTTGTGTGGAAAGCATGATGAGTGCTCTCTGTGTGGGTGTTTAACCCTCAGGCACAGGCTTCTCAGGGGACTACAGCGAATACTTTGGCCTGCAGGTGGATGAAGACTCTTTGGTGTACCTGATGCTTGCCAATCACATTCTCCATACTCTTTATCCCGACTGCATCACCGTTGCGGAGGTAAAAACACACCGCATCACACGGTTTCTCTCGGCCTTCAGCTTTAACTAATTAAAAGCACTTGTTAGGCTTGTGTTTTCAATGTAATTAAAAGTCAGTGTAAAAGAGTTAAGATCAGTGTTTTGGGGGGGGTCTTGGGGTGCAGAAAAGTCAAGCTTACAGCAGAAGCAGTGGACCAGGTAGGAGAGCTGTGCACATGCATGTAAAACCTGGTCATATGACATGTTTGGGTTTCTCTGCAGGATGTGTCAGGAATGCCTGCCCTCTGCAGAAGAGTAGAGGAGGGGGGTCTTGGCTTTGATTATCGACTGGCTATGGCCATTCCTGACAAATGGATTCAGGTACAACAACTTCCTTTTCTAAATTTAACATTTTTAAGGGTTCTTTTAACAAATTGGAAATAGTCTCCTACATCTATCTCCTGCATTAGCTTCTGACAGAAAATAGACAGTGAAACTCGAGGATTAGAAAATCCTCACAGATCTGTGTCACACTGTGAATTAGCATTCATGGACTCACCAATATGGACTCATGACGGGGGACGCTGTTGTTGTTTTAATATCCAGGAAAGTGCAACAGACGTCTCGGCTAGTTTAAGCTAACCGTTAGCATTAGCAACTTCACCTCGCGGCAGAAGGTCCTCCAGGCTTGTGTTATTTGTGCAAATAAAACATCCACGTTGAAAGTCAGTGGTAGAGTCATGTTGCTTTTATCCAGTCGGGGATGAGATGTCCAAATATCAGGAAATTAGACTCCAAAACCTGCCGTCTGAAACTCAGCTGTTATTTAGGCAACTTTTAGGTCTGAGAAGTGGTGCACCAGTGTATTTGTTTCCCCCAAGGACGACTTTCAAGGCATTCACTCTTACTAGAGACCACTGCAAATTTATCGGTTAAACAAGGGAACTACACCATTAATGTTTTATGATATTAACAGGAACGTACTTGGATTCATGAACATGAGTGAAATTCATATTTCTCAAAGCAACATTAAATGAAGAAATATCAAACATGAAATACAAATAGGAAAAAGTATTATTTAAAAAGGCCTTTTGTGTTTGTAAAAATAAAGCAGCCAAGCTTCAGATCAGCTCAGTGACATGACACAACTACTGTTTAGGGGATTATAAATTCTTTTCAGATTTTTCTCAATTTTTCTGGTTACAGAAATGAAACCGTAATTTTTTTAATCAAACACTACTCGCTGATTTTTCCTTTTCATAATTCTCTGCAGAGTTATCAATAAATGAATAAACGGCCATGATTGTTGGAAAATAAAAGCATCTGAATGTGCAGACAGTCCCATTTTCTTTTATCACTAAATACTCTCTTCTTATGGATTTATATTTTCATACAAACGGAAACAGTTCAGTTTAATTAATTTTCATAAAGGTCATCCAGTTTCTAATTTAATTATTTGGGCGGTGCTTTGAATAAGCAGACTTTCATCTTTACACTTATTTAAGTCAATAATGATAGATATATCTCTATCTGTGAAAGTCTCTCATACATATTTCTATTTATTTATCAAATTTGATGATTTATTTTAAAGCACTGGGTATTTTTAAGGTTAGATTCAGATCTGAATTAAGACCAGACTCAGATTTTTCCTGATGGGGAAAACTATCCAGAATCCTGCAGCTGAGTACCTTTGATTTAACTAACAGGAAGTTGAAGATGATATTAAACAAATAAATGATTTAAAAAGGACATTGTCTGCATGAATAAAGGCCCAATTTCACATGTATGTTCCAAGGAAAACATTTTAGAGAATTATCATGGCAGATCAGCAGAGACGTTTCCTCTGCAGGTTTAAGATGCGTTTGTAGGATTTTCGAGTGCACTTTTGATCGTTTTCTGCATCAGAGAAAAGAATTACGAGAAAATAAAGGTGACGTGGTTCTCAGAAAACACCAAGACAATCCAACACATTTGACCTCCTCGATTTATGATTGGAGTGGTTTTGACAAGCTTCCGAGTAGACCAGAGTGCTCTTAACACACCACACATGGAAGAATTATCTGATAAGATTATCTTTAGAGTCATCGTGGTAATCAGGCACATCCTTAAATGTCAACTTTGCTCACATTTTTCATGCATTTGCAGTGCTCTCTAGTTGGAAAAAATGCCTTGCAAGTCCTTCTCTGGGGGAAAAAAGCTCTGGTGCACCTGATTGCAGATGGAGAAGTCAGCAGGAGGAGAACGCGGCAGAACATGGCAGGATTTAGATTCTTATTTTCTGATATCTGAACAGCTTGCGTCAAATTGGCGAACAGTAACACAACTCTACCACTGACTCTGACTCTGAGTTCTGCCATGCAGTGGAGTTGCTCATGCTGTTAGCTTTTTTTTAGCCAAGACGTTCCCTGCTGTTTCCTGGACGCTAAACCAACAACAACCTTCCCTGTAGCGAGTCAAGATGGGTGAGTCCATGAATGTTAAGTGACAGTGTAACGTAGATCTAAATCCTAGAGTTTCATCGTCTATTTTCTATCAGAAGAGAATGCAGGAGATGGGAGTAGGAGACTATTTTCATGTTCAGCCTGCATAAAACAACTCAGAGAGGCCGATTATAATCAGAAATTTGCATGCGTATCCTGCGGTGTGAATCAGGAATTACATAACTTTTTTTTTACTAATTAAACAACAGTTTTATAGAAAGTTTGATCCTTTAAACAAATGCTCCACTAGAGTCTACATTTCAGTTTTAAATCTTCTCTTTTTGTCGAACTGTTTCCTTGCATCAGCGTGACAATTAAGCCTAATCTGTTCCCCTGAAAAAGAATATTTCCTGGCGCCAATCACAAGAGTCAAAAATGATCAGATTACCCGACGCCGCGCTACCACTCGGCGCTGCGTCTGTCTGCAGGGGAAGTCGTGGGCACCAAACATTCACAAATCCTCCATAACAACCGCTGAAGCACCCTTTAGCTCGACACTTCAGTCCAAACTGCCACTGTGAAAGTACTTAATAGCCCACAATGGGAAAACATTGTTTATAACTGTTCAGTCATCAGGTCTATAACTTTGTGATGGTGAAGCCGAGCAGCATGGGGAACAAATACATGCATACCCCTCCATTCATCCAGACGCAACAATTTTCTCTGAAAGTTCCCCCTGCTGGTTTTATATGAGCTGTCAGAAAGTTTGTGTTTTCTCAAAGCCTGTTTTGATAAATACGTCGCCCATTTGTCGGTATACAACTGTGTTTTTATGAAATCACAAAATATTTCTTTAGAAAACAAATTTGTAGGACCACAGGCAGACAGCAGGTTATCTCTGGGGATATGTCTGTGTGTACGGCTTTGGCTGAGGGGTGAGTGTGGATTGTTCTGTGTGTTTGTTTAAAGCTCTTTTCACTTGCTTTAAGCAAAGTGCTGTTTGCAGAATGCCTGAAAAGGTTGGTGGCCATAGTATGTAAAACAGTTTTCCCACCAGTGCACAAACGCTTTGGTAAAACTGCCAAGGGTAAGGGTTCCTAGCCCGAGAGGCATGGGACTTTATTGTAAATTTATCATTTTTTCATTCTTTATTATTCTCTGTAAAGGTACTTGGGCACAAGAATGAGAAGAAACAAGAAACTAGACTAGGCAGTCTGGTAGAAAATCCCTATCGCTGCTCAGATTAAAAAAAGCATACCTCAGATTTTTAAGGGGCTGCACGATATGGCCTCAAATTAATGTCATGATATTTTGATCAGTTCACTGTGATAACGATGAATGGACGATAATTGCCCCACTGTTTGTCCACTAGATGGGGCTGTGGCAGCATAATTGCTCCACCACCGTTATAATGATGGTAAGATTCCCCTAGACCAGCGATTACCAAATAGTAACCTGGGGGTTGGATTCAGCCAGTAGCTCAAGAGCAGCCAAACTACACACTTCTTATGTGAGATCTATATAGTCATACATATGCCCTATAGGTTATAAATTGTAAGTCGCTTTGGATAAAAGCGTCTGCTAAACGAATAAAAACATAACATTTTGGGATTGGTAAATTGTTGGTTTTTCGCCCAGCTTTATTGCAACATTTGATGCATTTTGGCTAATAACTTCCTAAATGGAAAATGGCCTCTATTTGTATAGCACCTTCGCAGGGTTCTACAACCCCCCAAGGCGCTTCACAACACATCAGTCCTTCACTCATTCACACACACGTTGACACGCTGGTAATGATGAGCTACATTGTAGCCTCCGCTGCCCTGGGGCACACAGACTGAAGCGAGACCTCCAAACACAGACACTGCCAGTCCCTCTTACCACCAGCAGGCAAGGCAGGTTAAGTGTCTTGCCCAAAGACACAACAGCAGCATTCTCTGGTTGGAGCTGGGATCGAACCTACAACCTTCCGATTACTGGACAACCTGCTACTGCTGCCCTCGAACCATAAGTCACGCACTCAAACTTTATTTTCATGATCCTTGGAAGATTTTGCATCCCTCTTGTTTTGGCTACACACGTTTTCGCATAACTAGGATGTTCACTATATCTCGATAAAGACTACTTCTACTTCTACTACTTCTATGTCAAACCCACATAAAACTTGGTACGTAGGATCTATGGACCAACCTAACAATATCTAATTTTAAAAAACTCATGAACGCAATCCAACATTAAAACGGCGTGCATGCACTAGTTTCTTGCGTTTCTCAATGGGGGAAGTCAATGCATCGTTAATCAAGTCTGTCTCTCTCAGCAGTTGGTTTTACTCGGTATCAGGGATGGAGGGAGGAGAAAAGAAGGTTAGGGAGATATAGTCCAAGACTTGACCTTCCTCTGTGATTCCAGCACTAGCTGTGCAGCCAGCAAAGCTGCACCTCAGAGGTTTGACTGGATAATCCCGAGATCCCTTCTAAAAAAGCTGCAGCTGCTTTAACTTGACAATAAAAAATACTGCTTGCTACGCAGCATTTGTTTAGATATTACTGTTAGTTGCATCTTTTTAATTAAATTTGTTACCTCCTCTGAGGAGACTGTGCTGGAGGGAGAGCAAGGGAGCAGCAGCATTCCTCTATATGTGCGCAGGGAAGCATTCATATGAACACGCGTTGGTATAGGCAGTGAAGTGCATTCAGGGCTAGCCTTGGCTCTTCTCACAGAGTGTCAATTAGGGTGGGATTTGAATGGGCTGAAGTGGAGCCTCCAGTGAGGTGTGTGTTGCAGAAAAAAAAAATGAAGCGAGGAGGGTAGGCATTCAGGAGGAGAGACGGAGAGACGGGGGATAAAAAAACAGAAGGAAAGAGAAACAAAGACACAGAGCAACAGAGCTGTGAGCTTATTTATAGATTCACAAGTGTGCACGAATGAATCTCCCTCAGTTACTCGGCTGGGGCCTCACGGCTCACGCTGCGTTTTGTCCTCAGCATGACTGACTGATATGACTCATTTACTGGCTGCAGAAAGCTGTTAGGACCAACAGGGTGTGAAAAATTAAGATATCCTAATGAGAGGGCCAGATAAGGCACGCGGCACAAGTTTGGATGATTCGATCTGATTACGACCATAAAACGCTGTCACTCCTAATGGATAATGTTACAAAGCCCTCTAATTTAACAAGCACCCTTCCCTCAAGCTACAATAGATTGAGATGTAATTGAAACAATTAGAGGCGGAGGAGAAAGAGGGCTCCACGGTAGCGGCGTGGATGCAGAGAATTCTCCGGCATCTCTCCGCTTCTCTCGGCTGTTCAACTCCAATGACCTCTAAGTCAATTGTCTCCATTTTTGCTTCTGTTCCTCCATTTATTTTAATTGAATGAAAATATCAGTCTGAACAGCTCTCTTCTTATTAGTTTCAGGGAGAGGGGAAAAAATCCATTTCTTTTCCATGTTACTTTACTCCGTCCATCATGCTAGAAACACTTTCAATTAACGTGACTTAATCAAATTCAGGCTTCTGGCTAGTGATGATGGACCCCGGCTTGTTTATGTAAACATGCCAGAGGCTTGATCGCTAGCCTTTAAAGAGTGCTCGGTCTTTTTGACCCGCTCCGCTGGTGGCACTCTCTACTCGCCTGCTTTAGCAGCAGCAGCAGCAGTGTTTCAGATTTGTCCTGCTTAATTACACTTTGACTCCTTCGCTGTGTGCTGTTAACCAATTTTTGTTTTACTTATTTTCTCAGAGAGGCTTTTTACTCGAGAACTGATGTGACCTAAAGAGTGCCTGTCAGCCGAGTGAAGCCTTCTGCGAGGACGGTTTCTGTCGACAGAACGTTCATTAGGATGTGAAAACTTGACAGTGCTGCATTGATCTGTAGGACAGAGCGTTTCTCACCTTTGGTCTTTGCTCACCTCAGGGGGCGGTCCTGGTTTTGTGATGATGTGATGTCCCCGTAGCAACGCACGCTGAAGCACTTCTCCAGCTCGTGCGTTAGTTGAAACCGCAGCTGCAGAATGCTCGGGTCAGCTGCAAAATGTAAAACAAGAGCTTTGAACTAAACTCGTCTCTGCCATTAAATCCTTTCGAGCACCACGCGAGAGCCTCTTGAATCAGTCGCAGCATTCAGGTGGTGGGATGACCTCATCCTGCACTGAAAGACATTTTTTTTTAACTTCCTTGTGTAATTTTATTTTATTTCTGGCTCTTTCTAATTAATCCGGGTGCTCTGGTTGGCTCCTGACAGCAGGCTTGTAAAGTAAGATTTGTGCACTGCTCATTATCATTGATGAAGTAGAGTGTCGGCGGTGCCAGGAAGCTCGGCTGGCCGGGGCTGATGTGGGTGAGCTGGTGTTAGAGGAGTCGTCAACCCATTTACTTCTGTCTCTGCTTCGACAGTCCCACTCCCAGATTAATTGCTCCCAGGCCACTTTTGCGGTTGAATTGAATTGTAATGATTCATAAGGAAGTGTAAAATGTCTGCTTGTACGTGGATGTGGAGGCAGCTTGGATGATCTCTAGGGTTCTTTCTGTAGATTCACTTGTTTAGTTTGTTTTATTACTATTGAAGCTGGAAGTGAAGAGTCTTTAGGATGTATTATGTTCAGCTAATATTCTATTTTAGATTTAACGTTGAAGAGAATTTCATTTGAACAGTATGAAAGGGTGTGGAGATACATGAAGGGAAAACTAAATAGATAATCTTTGGCGATCAAAACATCAATATAAATGTGAAAATGATGATTAACAATGCAGTGATTGATAGAGTTTGGGAACATAAATTTTTAGGTGTTCTAATTGACCACAAACCATGTTGGAAACCACAAATCAGAAATGTTACTGCAAAGCTAAGAAGACGTATAGGAATACTATCTAAAGTGAAGAATCTCCTCCAGAGCAAAGTGATGCATACGTTGTACTGTTCACTTATCCTGCCCTACCTCAATTATTGTATTGAGTTGTGGGGAAATACTTAAAAAAAACACCTTACAGCCATTATGTAATCTTTAAAAAAAAAGCAATAAGAGTAATACATAATGTAGGATTTTATGAGCATACCAGTAACCTATTTTTTAATTCTAATCTGCTTGAGGTCATTGATATTGTAAAATATAATTCAGTGCAAATAATTTATAAAGCAAAAAATCAACTTCTTCAACTGAACATTGACTTTGACTTTGACCTGTACTTTATTTCGAACTAACGTAAAAAAATAATTTTTTATACAACACAACTCAACACAAAAGCAATCAAGTAATAACAGTCCGAAAAGGAGTAGTTAGAAGTAAAACTTGTACATTCCTACCCCCTTCTCACTTATTCTTATTCAACTTATCTCACAAACTAAATATAAAATAAAATAACAATATTACAGAGCAACAAATAGATTAAACATACTCAACAATCATCTTCTTGTATTCTATTTAACCCAGCTCATCAACATAATTATCCAATAGATGATTTTTGTAGCTCTTCTTAAACTGATTTACCTTTCACACATTTTTTTCAAATCTTCACTCATATTGTTCCATATTGTTCCCCACATATTGTTGTACACATACTCCTCTTTGTTGTCCGAACTCTCTGTTTTTTGAAGTTTAATGCCCCTCTTAAATTGTACCCATCGTCTTTATCATTAAACATTTTCTGTATATTACATGGAAGTAATTAGTTTCTTGCCTTAAACATGATTACTGTGGTTTTAAACTTTATCAGATCAATAAATTTTAACACTTGTAATTTTAAAAACAGTGTTGTTGTGTGTTCCCTATATCCCACATTATATACTATCCTTATTGCTTGTTTATTCAGTATGTATAGTGATTGTAGATTACTCAGGGATGTGTTTCCCCAAACTTCCACACAGTAATTCAAGTATGGCATTACCAGTGATGAAAACAATGATATATAATGATTCTTGATTCTGTAACTGTTTTATTTTACCCAAAACGCCAATGCTCTTTGCCAGTTTTGTTTGTATATATTTAATATGTGGTTTTCAGCTAATATTATGGTCTAGGATAACCCCCAGAAATTTTGTTTCATAAAATCTCTCTATTCTTACATTCTCTTACATAATTTTTATCTCAGAGTCCGCTATTCGATTTCCGAACAAGATGACTTTGGTCTTGTCCAAGTTTAATGATAATTTGTTCAAGCTGAACCATTTTTTCAACTTACTCATTTCAGTCCCCACTTCTCCCAATAATTGAAGTATATTTTCCCCAGAACAAAGAGCATTGGTGTCGTCTGCAAACAAAACACATTTTTATTTTCTTGAAACCATAACTAAGTCATTTATATACATATTAAATAACTTGGGGCCCAGTACTGACCCTTGTGGTACACCAACAGTTATGTCGAGACAGTTGGACATGACATCTCCCATTTGAACAAACTGTTTTCTATTTCCCATATAACTTTTTAACCAATCCAAAACCTCCCATGTAATGTCATATCTTTCCATTTTGATAAATAGTATGTCATGGTCTATAGCAGGGATCGGCAACCTGTTCCCATCAAAGAGCCATTATTACCCATTTCCCACAGTAAATTAAACACTGGGAGCCGCAGCAGCCACAGCGTTGTGGGCGGGGCCTACCCTCAGACAGCAGGGTCAGGATTGCTTTAACCAGTCACAACAGGTGACAGCAGCCAGTACCGGTCGCTCGTGTACGTCAAAGTTATCTTTCATAAAAAAGATAATCAATAAAACGATTTATAGAAAATGGATCCAAAAGTTGTAGCCCACCTCTGCCTACAATATTTAGATATTTTTCACCCTGTTGGTGGTTTTACTGAGCAGGTGCCACTTTTGTCATACGTTTTTTTTTAAAACATGTTTAGACTGTTCAGAATACAAATCCAGGCTCTGTCACGTTTGATTGTTGTAATTAAACTTTGTAGGTGGGGAAGGTCAGAAAAGCATCCGATCATTTTGTTTTTCCCTCATTTACAGTGACGGAGATAACGGCGCAGTGTGCCTGGCTCTGGTGTTAATCAAGTTAAATTATATATCTTTCCAACAATTTTTACAAGAAAACAGAACAGTTAAAAGCAGGGCTTGTGTTGACTGGATAGTTCCCGTATCTGACCGTTTATTTAGACGGAGAAAGAATAGAAAGAATCACCCCGACGCATGCACACAAACTGATATTTTATCCTATGCACATCGCAGATGTAGCTAAATCACTCAAGAAAAGATTCCCATATGAACATCTGAGCTGGACACTGCTCAGCGCAGCTCACTGTCAGCTTGTACTACATAAGGTCCACAGCGAGCTGAAGATGTGGAGAGGGGCTTGGAGCGCGTCGCAGAACCAGAGCGCATGGGGAAGATTCCTCTGACTGAAGCGAGCGTTTTCCAAACCCTGTCTTTCAGAGAGACTTGTCACTTAGAAAATGTTCCCTGATTATGAAACTTTGGCTGAATAGCGCTTGTTCCTGTCTCCAATGTGGCGTCACATCCAGGAGCCTGTCTGAGGAGAGTCCCAGAATCTCACATCCTCTTCAGCTCAGAAAGCGCCTATGAATACGCACAAGCGTGACGCGTCAATCCGGTCTCACAGTAAGACTGGGTTGGACCTGTTCAGGTTTACGCAGACAGTCAACATTTAGAATTGGCATACAGATGTAAAATTAATGCAGTAAAATAGTAAAGCTTTTTATTTAAATATCCATTCATTATTTTACAAGCACAGAGAGCCGCATCAGATGGATGGAAGAGCCGCATGCGGGTTGCCGACCCCTGGTCTATAGTATCAAATGCTTTTCTGAGATCAATTTAAAAAAACACGTTTGTTTTTATCCATGCAACTTGTGACTTCTTCTATTAATTCCTTTAATGCTACAGGATGATCTATATTTCCTGAAGCCACACTGGCTTTCTTCTAGCCTGTTATTAAAAATTTTTTCGAGTATTTTAGAAAACTGTCACAATAATGATACAGGCCTGTAGTTTGTAAAAAGTTGTTTGTCCCCTGCTTTAAATAATGGTATGACTTTAGCTGTTTTTATTTTTTGTGGGAATACACCAGATGAAAATGAGATTACAGATATGGGTCAGTGGATCTGCGACACTATTAATAACTTTCTTGACTATTAGCATATCTATTCCATTCCAATCAGTAGATGTCTTACTTTTAAACATATTTATTGTATCTATCATCTCTTTTGTATTAACGGCCCTAAGGAACATTGAGTGGGAGTTCTTTACTACATTGTTTTCCATAGATTTGCTATCTTTAGGCTGGTTCTCTTCAATTTCTTGTGTCAGCCTTTGTCCAATATTCACAAAGAACTCATTGAACCCTTCCACCACTTGACTTCTGTTTTTAGTAACTCCATTTCCATCAATAAAATATTCTGGATAAGTATGACTAACCTTATTTTTCTTAATTATGTCATTCAATAATTTCCATATGCCTTTACTATTGGTTTTATTTTCATTTAATAATTTTGTGGTTTTCCATCCTACATACCCTCATTACAGTAGTCAATTTATTTTTATATTTCTTGTACCTTTGTTCCGCCTCTATCGTTCTATTAGCTATATACTGTTTATAGAGAATATTCTTTCTTTTTTTTACAAGCATTTAACAGTACCTTTGTGATCCATGGTTTGTTGTTTTTTTGTATTATTATTATTTTATATGTATTTATTGGACAATGTTTATCATAAAGTGACTTAAAAACATTAAGGAAGTATTCATATGCCCTGTCGACATTAGTTTCATTATACTGTTGTGACCAGGTTTGAGCTTGCTAATCATTGTTGAATGCTTCTATCGATAATTTTGTTTTCAGTCTGATATATTTCCTTTGGTATGTCTTCGTTATCCTTTCACACTCACAATCATAGATTGTAAACACTGGCAAATGGTCACTGATGTCATTTATCATTAGTCCACGGATTAATGTGCTTTCCATATCGTTGGTAAATATATTGTCAATTAAAGTTGAACTATGCTTCTACTGGGTTTTGTGATCAATGTATAAAAACTCATACTGAGCATTGTGTTTATAAATTCCTCTGTCATTTTGTTTGAGTTCAACAGATCTATATTGAAGTCTCCACAGAGGAACATGACCTTCTGATTATTTTGAGCTAATATATTTTCCATGTTACTCATAAAAATGTCAATACAAGATCCTGGTGCCTTGTACACACAACTCACTATCACATTTTTATGTTTCTCCATATTTATCTCCACAGTTATACATTCCACAACATCATCAATTGTGAATGTCATATTTTCCACCACTCTACAACAGAGTATTGTTTATGTACAGCGCAACCCCTCCTCCCACCTTGTTTTTCCTGTTCATTCAACATACAAAAACATTTTAGGGAGAGAGAATGAGATTATATGCTCAGAAGTCTAAATAACATGAACACAACCATGTGTACGTACCTCAGTAAAAAGTATGAGCATTTCAGTCCATGGAGTGGTTTGGTGGAATAGTATAGAGGAAAACATATAAAAGTGTCGTACAATTCATAACATTATATAAAAGTAAACTTATGGAAAACTACTAAATATCAAATGAATCATGATAGACGTTAAGATGTAATTTAGATTTTGATTTTTGATTTAGTTTAAAATGTAAATGTTTATATGGATTCTTGTAAATGTGGTCATTCAAATTTAGCTTATTGATTTAGTTTATGGTGTATGTGTTGAGATATTTATTTGAGCTTCTCCCATTCCCCTTTAAGGACCAAAGAGAAATCTCTAAATCCTCTAAATAATGAATTTTACTTTATATTTGATTTTAATTTCTTTGAACAATCTGTAGTGAATAAATCATCAGTGATAACCAAACATTTAAGCTTTTTCACTGAGTTTTTATTCATCCATTCATGCTCTTCTGCTTGAAACATGTCCCCGTAACATATGATTTAATATCAGATGTGTTTGGCTTTGTTTTGAATAGTTCTCAAGGTTGGATTGACCTAATAAAAATGTAGCGGATTAATAACTAAAACATGTAAAGTAACTGAATTGATTTAGGTTTATGGAGTTCCCTCAAGCAATATCAATAATGATGAGGATGTGCAGCTTTTCCTTTTAAAGATGGTCTGATGGGCAACAAAGTATACAATGTACACCGCGCTTTAGAGTAGTACAATTAATTTGCACAATTATTTCAGCTCATGTATCAGTTTCATGCGACATTTACCGTTTATTGACATGGTTTTGTTAGGTTAAGGTAACTTATGCTGAGTTTGGTTACGTGATTCTAGTTTAGTTTAGGTTAGATTTGACAAGGTTGGGCTTGTTTATGTTAGATCAGTTTGTTTAGAACATGTTGGGTTAAAGTGACAATGTGTATTTTCCCCAGCGATAGGGGGCGGTACATTCCTAAATAATTGGAGGCAAGCAGTATTTTTGTGTTCGAGTAAGACTTCACCAACGGATGGCCATTAGAGTAAAAAATCCCAGGGAGTGCAACAGCAACACAACAAGCACATCAGACTCCCTTTCATCACTGGCAACAAGTGAAGAGATGAATGTGTAACACAACATTTATAAATAGAAAAAGTTGTGTAACCTTTTGTTAGAAATCAGTAAATGCATTTTGTCCTCGCGGGCTCCCATAGAAGAAACCATGGCATCTAACATGGCATCACCCAGAGACTAGGGCTACGTTCAAACTGCGGGCAAAAGTGCATCAAATCGGCTTTTTTCCCCCACATGCGAGCCATATCTGATTTTTTTATAACAGTTTAAACGGCACAGATTCGATTTTTTTCAACTGAGTATGTGGTACTGATTCTGACACATGTCTGATGTTTTTGAAAGTGATTGTAGTCTGAAAGGTCATGTTGCATTAAATCCGTCTCCTTCGCCAATTAGTCAGCGGAGGTGAGCATCATGTGTTGATGTTCCTGAGGAGAAGTGCTGACAGAAGGATTGAGGAGTCTGTCTGGGCATCCTGTTTTATGTTTTGGAATTAATAACACAGGAGAGCATGAGAACGGGAGCCGGAGGTGCTGCTGGAGTGAAGCGTTTCACCGTTCTCCGTGAAGGGAAGGGTTCCGTGAGAGCCGGGGTTCTCCGTGAATCACTCATTATTTTCTACAACTTGGCATCATTTAATTAATATTTCCAGAGATTGTCTCATCAGGTTAAGTTGAATTACATCATGCTACATGTCTAATGTTACATTAGATCAGGGATTCCCTAAGTGTGGTGCGCGCGAGCTGCTGCTAGGGGGTGCGCCAGGTGAAAAGTGTAATGGCTGCTGAGCTCAGAGAAGTCTGTCATATGTCACCATTAGTGTAGCCAGAAACTCATTTGTGGGTGGGCCTAAGAAAAAGTAAGTGGGCCCAATAAATGTAATTGAAAACAAGTATATTTTTGCGCGCACGTGTGTGTCCTCCGCATGTGCCCTAGCTTCATCATAACAATGGCCGAGCTTCAGCACTCTGGCCTGCGCACGGCGATATGTTCCGTATTTGATCATTTTTAACGGTGTTTGAGGAATCTGAAGGTGGCGAGTCATTCTGGCAGATTGTAATTAACACCCTGTCTCATGCAGGTGTTCTGACATTGTAAACCTCACACACAGAACATTGTGGATGTAACTAAATAAATCAAGAAATGATTCCCATTCAGGCTATTAACAGCGCGCTGAAGATCTGAAGTTCAGAGTGCGTCTGTCAGAGGTCAGACGCGTTCCAGTGGAACCACGGCTCACGGATGCATAAGTGAGCACATCTGGGCTGGGCAGAAGTAATTTTACAACATTGGTTTAAATAGCGCCAATAACGAGATGCAGTGACTTGAGCGGCTCATGGAGCTGTGCCGCACGCACGCACACACACAGATTCAATCAGCGCACGCTGCGCAAACTCCGGCGCGCCGTCAGACTGAAGGCAGAAATGCTGCCGCCTCCGTGATAAAAAACTTTTAAGAGGTTTTATAACAACATTTAATTCAAGGTCATATTAAGATATTAGCTTCTATTTTGGGATGACGTATGAAATTCGAGTCCGCTCCAGCCAGTGACTCCTCATGAACCTGACCACAACTCATGTTACTGCAGCATTTGTTATTCCAGTCCGCGTGGCAGCGGATCGCAGATTCAGCCACACCATAAAACGGCAATAAGTCTGTCTGAGTCAAAAGTGAACCTCATGGCTATATCTTTTCCATCTTTTCCCCTATAGACATTTGATTACGCACAAGTAGGTGATCAGCTTAGGTTTACACAGAGCAGAAGGACGGAGAGAGCTCTGGCCGCACAGGTTAAACGTTCCTACTTTAAGAAAATCATTATATTGCATTTTTTATGTGCTACCTGGGCACTCTAAATATTGATTTAAAATTAAATCAAAGGAAATTGTAATGGTATCGAATGTTTATTAATTACTATTTAAAAAATGAAAGTGATGGGGAAAAAGGTCGATCATATTTTTAACCCTTTCATATATATATATACACACATATATATATATATATATATATATATATATATATATATATATATATATGTGTGTGTATATATATATATATATATATATATATATGTGTGTGTATATATATATATATATATATATGTGTGTGTATATATATATATATATATATATATATATATATATATAGCCATGCCATGATGTGGGGGCTGGGGGGTGCGTCGACATGGTCGGGACATAGAAGGGCGTGCGCGGCTAAATAAGTTTGGGAACCGCTGCATTAGATCATGTGAAGTTAAGTCGGATAAAGTTGGGTTAGGTTGGATCGTGTTATAATGGACCATGTTAGCTTAGGTTTGGCTAGGTTAAGTCAAATCAGGTTATTTTAAAAGTCCATCACTTACCCACATAATAATGCACTGGTTGTTTACCAGATCTCCTTTAGCAACACAATTTCAACCCCAATGTTCCACAGAAAGCAGGAACTCATCTCAGTTGCATACCAATCAGGTTCCATAACTCTCTTTAGCCTCTTTAATGACACACCATGCCGGCAAATTGGCATAATGTTACCGCAATGGTATGTCTATAAACGCGCCATGCCGGTATGGCATTGCGTAAATTTTGCGGCATTCGTTCCGCCTCGCTTGGTAGGAATATTGCGGTAATGGTCTGTCGTATGCGCCCTGGCGCTACAGAGGCAGATGTCATGGTGACTTGGGGAGTTATTGCTGGGCTCCGGCTGGCAAATCTATTGAAAATGAAAGTAACCACAGGCAATGAGGTTTGCTTTTTGAACAAAATCAGCTGAGATGGCAAACTGGAGCGCCGCAGCACTCCATGAGCCTCTCTGTTAAGCTGAAGCTCAGATCACCAGAGACTGCACAGGGACTGACACCTTTATGAGCTGCTTATTAAAAAAAAACGTGATGATCACGGCTTCAATCGCAATAAAAAGCTAGTTATGTCCAAGATAAACGGAAGTCTGCGGCAGCGCAGAGACCGCCCCCATACCTCCTTTATGCCACCATCACCTAATCTTTATAAAATTGCCACGATTGTGCCACATTACCACCATGGTCTGGTCTTATAAACGACCTTTATCCTCCCCAGGGAGCCGCGGCAAATCCCGTTTTGCAAACGCTATGGTCCTGTAAAAAGAGCTCAAGTATAATTTTGCCCAGTAGTATCTTGCTGACAAATGACATACAGAGTTGATAGTTTGTCTTATTTTCACCATTATTAATAACTTTATTGTATTTGAGTATTATTGTGTATTCTAGCCTTATATTTACTTTTCTGTATCCCTGGACCACTGTAATCACACTTTTTCCTCTTGTAGAATAATCACCTCCTGAGACTAGGGCTGTCGCGATTGAGGAATTCCCCCTGCAGTGAGTCAGGGCAGCTCAATATTGCGATATGCAATATTATTGCACCTCGTTTTTATTTATGTACTTAGCAAATTTGTTTGTTAATTACTAAACTCATGGCAATATTTCCTTTGAAACATTGTGCTTGCACATTTAAAAAATTTTATAAAAAAATACATGGCCATTTTTAACACTTTATTGAATGCAGATCAAAGGGCAGTAACAGCATTCTCTGACTGAACTTAAAAACAACATTCAGGAGGTTTAACTTTGAAATGCAAATTTGGCTGCAACATCTAACAGAAATTAAAAAAAGTGCCCTACTATCTCCTCGATCAGCGTGGACTTTACCTCTCAGCATGTGCTGTCGCGAGATTTAATCAAGTGCGGTAATTGCGGTGGCACGTCATGCAGCGCGGTGGGTTTCTTAATATCGCGATATATTGTTCTTGCGATTATTGTGACAGCCCTACCTGAGACCTTTGTGTTATGTGTAGTCCTGGCATTATTAACAAAGTTGTGGTTTTAAATCAATTTATTTTAGCTTCTAATTGTTTAGAAACATAGTATTTTTCTATTTATGAGGTTATGCCAACACCTGAAAATTAAATAATAAAAAAAATACACCAAACAAAGGTTCAGCTCCCAGGAGGTTCAGGTACAGCCCTTGATAGCACTGAAACAACAATCAGTTTGATATTTCTTGATTAACTTTAAGAACAGCTCACATGGGTGCATCCTTTATTCTTTCATTTTTGTTCAGACAAATGTAGCATGCTACAAAGTCCATCAGCCTTGCTGTGAAGTCTGTGTCACTGAACGGGGTAAAAGATTTAGTAATTAACTTTGAATTCACCAGTGAGTCTAAGTTGGCGGCCAGGTGAAATCTTCATTACATGACCTCGTTTAGATTGTTTTCCTGCTTGAGTGCTTTAACATGTAGAGGCACATTAAGATGTTTGATCAATTAAGTATTAAGATCAGTTTGACGCACAAATGTTCAGTCTGGTTAAGTGCTAATATATTTAACTTTTAACAGATACCATACAGGCTGCAGGGTAGATTAACATCTGTCTGAAAGGTTGTAAGTTAAATTCCCCTCTTTCCCCACCCCGCCAATATGCTCATCAATGTGGATTGTTAAAGTACCTCAAAAAGAATGATTATTTTAATAAAATTTATAGTGTAAAAGTGGATAAAAACATGTATTTTATAGAAGCCTGATTGAACTATGTGTCCCATATCCCATCCCCATTTTTTAGTCTAGCTAATTTCTTAAATGACCATTTTTCAGTTTAATAATCTGAATTCTGATAATCTGTTCCAACCAATGCTGTTCCTAGCTTTCTTCTACCACCTTTTGCGTGCCAAAAAGTACACAACACAAGTTTAAAGTGACAGTGTGTATTTTTCTGGCGATAGGGGGCAGTAGATACCTAAACTGTTGCAGGCAAGCAGTATTTTTGTGTTAGAGTAAGACCTTACCAACAGATGCCCATTTGGGTCAAAAAGCCATGGGGAGTGCAAACTTTAGCAAAATAACAAACAGATCAGACTCCCATTCATCACTGGCAACAAGTGAAGAGTTTAATGTGTAAAACAACATGTAAGAATGACGAAAGGTTTGTGTCCGTTTGTTACAAATCAGTAAATGTATTTTGTCCTCATGGGCTCCCGTAGAAGGAAATATGGCGTCTAATATGACGTCGCCCAGAGACTTAGACTCACTCCCATGTTTTTAGACATGATTTTTATGGTGATATGTTACGAAGTCACCAATATTTTTCAACAACTGGGCATCATTTAATTCATTTTCAACATTTTGATGGATATTTCCAGAAATTAATGGTAAAAAACTACACATTGTCTCTTTAAGTCAGAGTCAATAACTCAGACTTGTTGATGTGCTCCTCTGGCTATTCTTGGACTGATTTTGCTGTGTTTCAGGGTGCATTATCCCACTAAAAGAGACTAAATAAGCTGTTGCATAGTCTCCAGGAATGGATATGCTTGGTCAGCAGTGGCATTTAGGTAGGTGGGATGCAAGAAAGGAACATGCACTCAAACGGTTGAACTACAGGTTTCTCAGCAGAGCGTTGCCTAGAGCGCCACACAAAAAAAGCTTCTGTCTCACATTTTTCTTCCTCAGTTTGCTCGTGTAATGAGTTTGTAGTTGGTTTTCATGTCACCTGTCATTGGTTGAAATGTTTTCGCTGATTGGTGCACACAGGGAACAAGGCCTAATCCTAACCCTGACTGAATATGACACCTTTCACTCTGCAATATATAATTCTTGATGGTGTTTTTATGATTTTAGAGTCTTCTTAAAATTAAAGGATGTTGTTAAATGACCTAAGAAAACCACACATTCTTATTTTTCTTACCTGCTTATAGCCTTCTTAAACTATATAAAGTCCCTTAAAGTAGAAAAGGCTCACTGTCAAGGTGCAGATTATTTTTTATGTTGATCGTCATCATAACGATTTACCTGTAAGGCTTCTCTCAAGGATACAAGAGTGTATCAAGGTCACAAGGAGTTAAAGCACTGACATTCTGTTGATAAGTGCTTCAGTGAAGTGTTTATGATGGAACTGGCAATGATTGTAGCCACACAAGGCAAAGGTGAAGAAAATTGAATGTGAACAGATGCTGATATAGAACTTTATAGCCTTTATTCAGCCTTTATTCAGCTGGACCCCTCGGTTTATCTCAGACATATTGATCGGCACAATTTACTCTCCTTACCCAGAGGATTATGGCTCTGTAGAGTAATATAAAGGTTTCCTGACATGTCAATCAGCTGTCAGTGCCAATTCCACTGAGCAGACTTCAACCTGTCTCTGAAATGGATTTGCCAACTCACCCACCAGTCGGACAAGCTGCATGTCAATTACCAAGGTTTCTTGGAGGACAGCTCCTTCTTTCCCTCCCATATTTGTTCCGATTCTGTGGCTTTATAGCTTCTCGAGTTCATTGAATTATCTTTGTGCTCCCTGCAGTTGAATGTTGTTGTTTTTTTCTCTGCCCCTTGCTATTAAGTTTTTTGTATAGGGCTCATAATCGAATGGGGTTAGTACAAACGCATTTCAGCTCTGTCTTTGAGATGTGAGGCTTCCTTAGGTGACCTCCTGTCTCTGTCTGACCTCAGAAAATGACTCCATTGACAGTGTGTGTGCATGTTGGCAGTCCAGTGCAGCGGCATTGACACAACGGTGGGATTTATTGTTGAATCCTCCCGTTTGGATGAGAGGTTTTGACCTTGCCCATCTTTGGCCGGCAGAGCTGATGCCTTACTACCCATGGGCTGTAGTGCAGTTATTAAAAACTCCATTACAACCATTTATAGGTAGACATAACTCACAGTGTGGATATAGAGATGTCAAAACAGAGATTGATCTCAGAAAGAAGTGTAACCCTGAGAAAACTTAGGAAAGGTAGAAAGAGTGCCAGTACTGAAATGCTGAGCTGAAGGCATCAGTCAGAGCCTGAATAGATCTCTCAGCTGTACATCTATCATACCCATTTTCAATAACACCTCTCTGTCATTGTGTAGATCCTGAAGGAGTTTAAGGATGAGGACTGGAACATGGGTAATATTGTACACACACTGACCAACAGGCGCTATGGAGAGAAGTGCATCGCCTATGCAGAGAGTCACGATCAAGTAGGCTTCCTTCTGCTATCTTACTTTACAGTGCAAATGGCCTCTGCTGTGAATAATGGAATATCACACACATTTCCAGGCTCTGGTTGGTGATAAGACCCTGGCCTTCTGGCTAATGGACAAGGAAATGTACACCAACATGAGCACCCTGATTCCCATGTCCTCTATTACCGACCGTGGAATGCAGCTGCATAAGATGATCCGCCTCCTCACACACGGTTTGGGCGGAGAAGGCTATCTAAACTTCATGGGTGAGTCATTGTGGAGAATCCATCACTAAAGATGCTAATAGGTTGATGATCACCAGAACAGATATAGATGTGAAGCATATTTTATACACTTCACCTTATTTTTACGTCACATGTTGATTTAAAGAGATACTATGCAACATTTTCTTGAGCCAGTATGTGCTAAAATTACCCTTTACAGAGTTAATGAAATGTTATTACGACCTCACCGCCCTCTCTGGCCAGAAAATCGCAACTTTAGAGTTGGCGGGCTGCTCCCTGCTGGTGGAGGGAGCTGTGGAATGGAGTCTGCTTCCAGCATGTTTTAGATGGTGAACACAGCTGATTTATTTGATGAATCGCGCCTCTAAAAACTAATGAAAGCTGAGGAGACATTTCAGCTGTTTAAGGTGTTAAAAAAGACAAACTCACAGCAAGGAGATGAGTTTCATTTTCGATATAACCACGGTGATTTAATAACGGACACTAGGGAGTGGTAAAGGCAAGCCTCGTATCCCTTTAATGCTGTTACGGAAAACCTGACAGATTATTTTATTGTGGCAAATGTATTGGCAAGAGGAATTAGTTATTGAAGACTTGCTATGAAATAGTTTACTTAAAAGCATTCTTTAATATTTTGTGTTATAGTTTAAAGTGACGGTGTGTATTTCCCTTGGCGATAGGGGGCAGTACATATCTATCCAGCAGTATTTTTGTGTTCGAGTAAGACCTTACCAACGGATGGCCATTAGGGTCAAAAATCCCCGGGAGCGCAATTTTCGAACAAGTACTTTGTTGGATTGTTCAACCTTCCAGCAAAATGACAAGCACATTAGACTCCTTTTCGTCACTGGCAAGGAGTGAAGAGGTAAATCAACAACGTTTCTGAATTTAACTGCTTGTTGCAAATTAGTAAATGCATTTTGTCCTCACGGGCTCCCGTAGAAGGAAACAGGGGGTCTAATATGGCGTCGCCCAGATATGTAGACCCACTCCCATGTATTTTAGATCTGATTTTTATGGTTTTATGTTACGACAACGCCAATATTTTTCAGCAATTGGGCATCATTTCATTCATTTTCATCAACATTTCGATGGATATTTCCAAAGATCAATGGTAAAAAACTGCATATTGTCACTTTAAATATGAAAAAGCTGGTCAGTAATTAATTCATAACAACGTGATAATCATAAAATAATTACATATCTGGTTTTGCTGAATCACAAAAATAATTTACTTGACTTCTGAAAAACTGCCAAAATTATGTCACATTTGACATTAATGCAGAAAGGATTATTTTTGGTCTTTTTAATGTTTTGTTTGTCATTTAGAAATGGCCCTCCTTACTTTTCTGTGTGTGAAATGCAAATAAGTTGACTTTTGAACATATAATTTTACCCCCTTTTGTCTTTGGCATTGTTATACATTTCTGAAAACGTCAATCTACAGAGCTGCTGCTATCAAATATTTCAGTAATCGAGGATTCTGTTGAATAATCCATGGAGTACTCCGATATGAACCAGCTGTTTTCAACATCACCCTTTAAAAGCTGCTTTCTTCTCTGCCGCCAGATCAACACAGGCTTTCGTGCTTATGTCGGGGTGCTGCTGAAGATCAATTCAATCATTTTCAGTCTATTCATTAAAAATGCTTTTTCAGAACATTTACCTTTACATAAAAAGAACTGTCTTGCACAAGGCTGCCCAGAAACAAGATTTCAAGATATTTGTAACTTGTCAGCTTTTTACAATCCCAAAAATGTTATAATGAAATAATTATAATATTTTACAAATAATTTCTGCTCTATTTATAAATATTTATGACGTAATTTAGTTTCATCCTGTCATGCAACATATCTGTGCATTCCATGTGAAATTAAAATGCAGGACAAGTTCATCTAAAGGCTGCTGCTATTATTATTTTTCCTTCTATAAACAGGAAAATAAAATCATTTCAGATCCCTGTCATGCTCTGTATTCCACTTGAATTTAAATGTTCGCCTTCAGGCAGACACAACAATCCTCTAAGTGTTCAATGAATAGATAGAAAAATACGTTTACTCTCCTTCCTTTCACGCATAACCAGACAAGCCGCTGCACGAGCAACAACCAGAAACTCAAGAATAAGTGTTTTATTGCTAATAAAATGCTGCCTCGATTTGTTTATTTCTCACTATTTTTAGCCCATATTTGTTGCCAAAATGTCATCTGTTTTTTTTTTTTTTATCTTTTATTAGATTGAGGTGTTACTTTCAGTTTTTCTTATCATTTCATGATCAGATGGATTCATTGGATTAATTTTCCGGAAACAAAGTAAAGAAGTTTGGGATATTTTGTGCTTGATCCATTGTTTTCCTAGCCTGGCAAGCCGTCCTATATATGTGGATTTAAAGTCTGGCCGTAGACAGTCCTGGGGTGGGATCTATGGTTGTCTTTTCTGCATGCTATTGGACAAAGAACATGACAAACTCATCGCTACGAATGACAGTCGGTGAGACAGTCGACCAAACACTGTCGAAGCACAAATACATCCTTTTTTCAAAATAAATGACTTACTGTAAGTACCTCTATCTGCTCTTGACTGAAAGAAAAGCCCAAGTCTAAATATTCCAAAGTTGATGCCAAAGTCGTTTCAAATGAGCCGCTGCATCTTAGTTGTTCCGCTCTGTCACATCATCCTGTCCACCAAACCCATACGGCGCTGTGATTGGGTCTGCTGAGGCTCCTATGGAGCATGGCAAGACCAACATGCAGACCAAAATCGTTTTTGCTTTAACTTCTGTCCGTCTAGATTTTGAGGCTGTTGTTTCCTATTCTAATAAAGTGCTCAGTCATTTGACTTTTTTTTTTTTAACAACAGGTCGATGCAGGTCATGCAGATCCGTATCAAATGTCTCTTTTGCTAAGAAACAGTATTAGAAAATTGATCGGTCGCTCAGAGTTGCACATGCATGCTGAACATGAAAAAGTTCTCCAACCCGTCGCATGCGTCAGACACAGAAAGACAATAGATGGGAAAACGATCAGAAAAAGCTTGTCCCAGCTACGCTGCAGGGAAAATTTGTATTCAAGGCCCCGCCCATGGGAAGGAGACATCGAAGTGCATGTCAGTTAGTACAAGCTAACATTAGCATTACCAACTACACAACATGGTGGAGCACGTTCAGGCTTGGATATAACTCATCTCTTCGTCTTCTTCTTGGTCTTTTTCTTCTTCCTCTTGTCTTCTTCTTAGTCTTCTTCTTGGTCTTCTTCTTCCTCTTGTCTTCTTCATCTTCTTCTTAGTCTTCTTTGTCTTCTTCCTCTTGTCTTCTTTGTCATCCTGTTTGTCTTCTTTTTTGGTCTTTGTCTTCTTCATCTTCTTCTTTGTCCTCATCTTTTTTGTTGTCTTCCTTTTTTTGTCTTTTTCTTTGTCATCTTCTTTTTCTTAGTTTTGTGCGTCTTCTTTTTCTTTCCTTCATCTTTATCTACATTTCTCGACTACATCAACGCTGCGTTTTTACGCAAGATAGAAGAGCGAGCAAAGGCAGTGGAACATTTGCATTGTTTTGACAAGTCAGAGACCAGGCATAGTCCTGTCACATCCTCATTTTCTGCTTTCCCACTCCTCCACCTAACTTCTACATCCTGAAACAGGCGCACCAGTGTTTTTTTTTTTACCACAGAAAACAATTCACAAGGCAATCACTCATACTAGAGATCACAGCTAATTTATTTCAACAAGCAAGGGAATGAGACCTATAAGGTAGCCAGTTGAAGACAAGCCTGTGTCCCTTTCTAGGACTGATTGTAAAATGTGGAAGAAAAATCAGAGCTTACTTTTGTTTTTCAAATGGATCCATTTTCCAGTCACCTCAGTTGCCCTCTGAACCAGGACACAAGTATGAAGCCCTGCTGCTAAAGATAATAAAGTGATAATTGATGATGTACGGTTGGACGTTGACCTTGGCTGAAGGAAAGTTTTTTTCCCCACTCTGTGGCTTGTTGTAAATATGGTTTTATAGATGTGATCTACAGCAGTTTAGCTCCACCTTGTGACCTGGTGCTCTAGTCCATCTCTGAATTCTAACTATCAAATTCCATCCAGCTGCCTTAATGTCCATGTCACTCAGTCTCCTCCACGATGGAGTGTTCCTCTTAAGAATTCCTTCTAAGTGAGTTGACAAGTGGACGGAAGAGGAGCACAATCAAAACAGCTTTTCTCCATGGACAGTCTTAACTGGACAGCTTTAATGATTAGAATGTCAGAGAACTGACCCCTTGTGGGAAGCTGAAGGACAGTTGATAGTAATTATTTCTGATTCTCCAGCTAAAGCAGAGCTAAAAGGCACTCTGCTGCACTCTTGGTGCTTTCACTCCCCCACGGATTTCTTTGTCTTGTTCATTTTCAACCAATCATTACAGCTTTGGAATCATGAAGAGATGATGAGTGCAAAACAATTTCTTGAACACTGAACTGATAATGATTTTATTCAGTCTGTTATGTGCATAGAGATCTGTTTTGAGTAGCCAAAGGATAATGTAGTTTTCTTACTACTTACTATGTGAAGTGCCTTGAGATGACTCTTGTCGTGATTTGGCGCTATATAAGTAAACTTGAATTGAATTTAATTTGTAGCGTGATTTTAGCATTACGTGTGATCGGTCTAGTGTCTAGTATTTAAAGTTATATTACTTATTAAATACTATCATAGGATTATACTATCAAGTAATTAATATTCTCATTTCACAGATTGATTTAACATTGCTTCACATCATTATTTGGACTAACAAGTTATTTGATTATTATTATTTTTTAAAGGGAAAGAGTTCTGTCTTATTTTCTTCTTTCTTGTGCTGTTCGGAGAAGCAATAGTTTAGATAAGCACAGAGCATAAGTGGCCTTGACCCATCCTTGTAGATTAGGTTTGTGTCAGAAACTTCTGGTTTTGCTTTGAGCAGAGCAAAACAGAGCAGGGCCTTTTAGGTCAGAAATGGACAATTCATCACGCTTAATTTTGTCACTCAAAAAGAACATTTTTGCGTATTTTTATGAAGTTAATATCATAAAAATATCTTGATTGAGGTCAAAGAAAAAAATTGTTTGGTCAAATGTGAACTAGTTGGATCTTTACCTCTTACTTTCCAGGTTTTAACTCATTCGCGGCCATTGATGACTAAAGTCATCATTTTAAATCCAACCGTTCACTGCCAATGATGACTAAAGTCGTCATTTGCATTATTTTACTGTGTGGTCATCGGAACGAGCCCCCGCATCGTGAGAACAAACATCTCAGCTCTAAAGCCGATCTTCATCCGCATACGTCACACGTCACGTGATCAGGAAGCAGAAAATTCATGTGTTAGGAGATCGTTTTGGGCCGCTGCTGTAAAAAAAAGTGAGACGCGAACCGGAAAAGCTTCTGCCGATCACAATTCAACAATGGATTATGAAAGAACGGATAAAGCTCCAAACTCGCGGCTTTTTCCTGATGTAAGAGGTGAGTCTCCCCTTTGTTTTGGTTGTTTTGGCGTCAACATCATCCTAGCGCACAATGTTCTGTGACTCTTAAAAAAACAGTAAAAACGGTGAGAAACGCTGGCAGTGAAGGGCCTTACCGATCAGGAAACAGCTGGCAGTGAATGAGTTAAATGTGTCTGATGTATCCCTGTAGTTGAAGCCTTTTAATGCGGCTGGGAAAACAGTTTCTTTAATTGCATCATCAAGAAAAGCCCATCATCATTAAAACTAACTAAAAACAGACACTTTGATTGATTTAATTTATATATATATATTACTTTAAATTTGTATTATGAATATTTTATTTGGTCAAAGCAGTGACCTCTTTTCAGACAGCCTTTATAAAACCTGCCCTGGTCAGTGATGGTATTTTTTTTAATCCTTCCGTTTATTAATCTCCAGATAAAAGTTAGTGTAATTTTTCCTCATCACAAAATATATATATATTATTCTGTTGAAAATGTACAGTCTTTAAAGACCAAGTTCACATTTTAAAATCCATTTGCAGTTGTGTCTAGTGTAAATTAATCCCTCTCCAAGGAGAAAAAAACTCTTGCGCTCCTGTTTCAGGAAGTAGAAGTTAGACGGAGCTGAAAATGGCAGGATTTTGACTTTCTCAGTTTTATTTCCTGATATTTGGACATCTCACCTGTGATAATAATAATAATAATAATAATAATAATAATATATTAAAACAGCTCTACCACTGAATCTATTTGCTTTGCAACATTAATGTTTTATCTTCACAAATAACAAAAACCCGAAGGAGTTCCGACGTATCTTCAACTCTCTTTATTTTTTTTGTGGAGGCAATCGCGGTGCTGTTGACGAAACATCCTAACCAATCACAAGCGTGTGGTCTCCTTCACTTTTGACAGCTAGTTAAAAAGTTGGCCATGTCTCCAACAGCCTCGGAGAGGTGTGACAAGAGCATGGATGGCTGTTTTAAGATGGCTCTTACGAATTATAGATTTACATTTGGAAATCCATCTGAGTTGAAAAAGGGCAAGATTTTAAAACAGAGAATGAGCCAAGAAATTAAGTTAATGGGGGCAAGAAACAATATTATTATCACGGGTCACGAGAAGAACTTCAGGTGTATTGTCATTTAGATGCAGAGAGTTGGATTTAAGCCACATATTAACCTCCTTAAAGCAGTCAAGTAAGAGTGGGTGTGCACTGTGAGAGCCAAGAGAAATATATATTTGGCAATTGTCTGCGTATGGGTAACTTTGGATGCTAGATTTCTTTTAAAAAATTAGGCAAATGGGCAGCAGGGAGAAAAGAATGGGACTGAGAATGGAACCCTGTGGGACCCCCATATTCTTAAAACCTGTAGGCCACCATTATTTATTTATTGTTATTGTTATTGATATGGAATATTTTAAAAAAGTAGTTTTTCTAAAAATAAAAGATTATTTAGATTTTTTAGGTGTGACAATTTTATAAAGATTAAGGTGCGATTGAGTCATAAGGCTAATCATGCTATGATTAAACTTTTCTTAATTAACTAGTTTTGTTATCTTCTATTTGTTTATATTAGTTAACAAAATACACAAATCAAACTAAGTAATGCTCAAATAACCATCTGTTGTCAAGTACATAGAAGTGATAAACAGGCTATTTTTCACCGTGTAAAACTGTCGTATCATAACCCAAATAACGGATGATTTCTCTTCCAGAAACGCCTCAGATCAAGAAACTGAAAAAAGTAGACACAAAAACCAAACTATTATGAAAGCAAGAGAGAAATAATTTAGATGGAAATAAAATCAAGTAAATCTGAGATGGCTTGTCATATCAACGGATCAGTGATGGCAGAATAATTCAGCCAGAGCAAAGCAAGAGCAAATTGTTTGAGCAAGCAAATCAATTTGAAGTGCCTGGCCCGGAAGAGCTCATTTATTTACTCGTGACCAACAGCAAACACCACGGAGACAGAGGACAAGCAGGGCTTTCATTTTTTAGGTGCCGTTAGATGGATACTGTAAAGAATGTTGGAGCGTCGGTGACATTAAAGCTCCCAGTGGCGTGGCATTAATGAAACGCTTCAGTGGGTTTATCATTACATCAGCAGGGACAAAATGGAAGTGCTCACACTTCCTGACTTTCAGGGCTCAAAGAGACTTAAGATAACCTTGGAGGTTTGGAGTCTAAATCTCTCAGCTGAAACTTCTTCCACCTCTTTGCATTCACAAAGAGTTACAATGCAACAGGCAGCCATTATATTTCAGCCTTGGGCAGTGAATTGAAAACCAGCTCTTCCCTCCCATACATTTTAATCGGATATTCCTATTGAGGGCTGAATGTGCTTTCTGTTTTGTGAATTTGGCTAATTGTGCTGCTGTTCAACCAGTAACACTTACTGAACTTGCAAACTGAAAGTGAGCAAACATTAACCTAGTATCAATATGTCAGTCTTTAAGTACAGATAATCAATACATCATGCCGGCATCTTTTCTTTATTTATTTATTTTTCCACAGCATCTAAAACCATAGGTGACTCCTGTGTTTCCATCCTCTCTGATTCTCTTATTGATCGTCTTTTGCCAGAGTCCCCCCGATGGAAAACGCATTGATCCCTGACTCCTTCTTGTGCTGCTAATTACTGGGGGGACTGTGTCACTGTCAGGCCATTAACTGATGCAAGGCCAAGCTGACAAGTAATGGGATGTGCCAGCTGAAAAGCTGTCTGACATAACATCATGTAAACAAAGCTGGCCCTGCAGTTAATCATATCGTTATGGGAGCTACCAAAATCGTTATGAGACATCAACATGCGTCTTTTAATGTTTGATAACATTATGAACCTCCTGAGGCAACATGCAATCTGATTATGAGGGAGGATTTACCCGGTTTAATATAACTCTAATCTCTAAACCCAAAAATTCTATATACATTTTTCATTTTAAGCATGCAAGTGTCTGATAGCCCTGCACCCATGTTCTCTGTAATGCAGCCACAACTAGATGCCTGAGACACACAACATAACCATTCATGCACCTTCATGGCAACACCATCTTGACTCCCAAAACAACCCTTTTCTCACTTATTGTTCCTCAAAGCAGACACAAATTCTCACCCAAGGTCCTGCACGCTCTGCGTAAAAGCCAGTCTTCTGCATTCCTCACTATCTACTCAAAGCCTACAAGACTTTTAAACTCATAAGCTTAAATAATCATATGTGATGAATGAACAAGAGGTTTAAATCAAATGTTTGAATAACCTGTGCTTAAATCAATGAATTTAAAATGGATATTGTTCTTACAATGATCCATTTATTTCACAAGCCAGTATGTGTTTGATTTAACAAGTTAATCATTGTTTACACTCATACACATTACGATTGTAAATGACCCGCACTTGTATAACGCCTCTCAGAGTAAGGACTCCAAAGCACTTTACACTACAGTGTATCATTCATCCATTCACACACACATTCACACACTGATGGTGATGAGCTATGATGTAGCTACAGCTGCCCTGGGGCGCACTGACAGAGGCGAGGCTGCCGAGCACAGGCGCCACCGGTCCCTCCGACCACCACCAGCAGGCAAGGTGGCTCAAGTGTCTTGCCCAAGGACACAACAGCAGAATTCTCTGTCCGGAGCCAGGATCGAACCTGCAACGTTCCGATTACTGGACAACCCGCTCAACCTATTGAGCTACTGCTGCCCAGTAAGATACTCATTAAGGTTAATATTCACCTCAGATAAGAGTTTAAAGATTCTCATTCACAAAGTGTTAAAAACATATTTGTATCTGAAGAAGGCGTGGTCTTCTGAGGGATGTTGGTTTAATACTCAGAAACGTGTCAAATTCTGATTTGCCAAACTTGGCCAGAACTCATAACATTGTGGTTTATTAAAACAAGAATTACTTCCCAAATAATTCAGTTTCCAGCTGACTCCCGATTCAGCCAAACTGGGAAAGAAGTATCTCTTTTGAAACCATCTCCTTTGGCCTTAAGTCAAAAGCCTTTCTGCAATGCTGCAAGTGATTACAGTCACAACAGCTCTTTTCAGAGCTACTTCACCTCTGAGGCCCTGTCCACACGTAGCCGGGGATCTGCCAAAACGTAGATATTTTTCTACGTTTTGGCCTGTCATCCACACGAAAACGGAGTTTTTTCACACGAAAACGGATCTTTTTAAAAACTCCGGCCAAAGTGAAGATCTGCGTTTTCTCCGTTTTGGGTGTCTGCGTGTGGACAGACAAAACCGGAGTTTTAAGGTCCGCAACGTCACTTTCCGTGACAAAAAAATGCTGACATCACGTGTGCGACCTGTGTTTACACTAGCCGACAGCATGGATGCCCTCAGAGCTGCGCTAGCTTTATCAATTGTCCAAGCGCTTTTTGCTTGTTTGTTTTTGCAAGCGGAATTACTGCTCCTTGCGGAAGACCACAGACGAAGGACGAGGTTAAGAACGGGGGAAGTAATGCCGCCTACAGGTCTGGCATGTCCTTAACAACGTATTTATCCGGGTACGTGTGGACAGAGTTTTTTTGTAAAACGAGGTGGTGTGGATGCAAGTTTTTGGAGGGGCGGATATTCGTTTAAAAAAAAAAACCTGGCTACGTGTGGACTAGGCCTGAGACATCTAACCTGCAGATCCCGGGTTGCATCTTATGGCCGGTGAAGCTGAATACAGAGAAAGCTACTAATCTCTGAGTATTGTGGTTTTGATGTACGGTGACCTCACCACTCGGACCTCACCCTTCCAGACCGCTGAGAGCAACTCATACCAATGGTATCGTACGCCTGCATACTGGAGTCTGATGAGTTTTTAAATAAATAAATCTGTAGTTTACTTAATAAACAACAACACATTATTTTACAACCCAGACTTTACAATTTATCTCAGATACAAATAATGGTTTAGCTAAACATCTAGCTTCCATTACATTTCACACATCACATGAAGTCACTCTATATCCATTACACCATCTCATTATTCATATCTTGTCATGTATAAATTGTTAGTTTAGGAAAAATAATTAAATTCATTTTATAAACTATATACTGACTCTGTCTGAATTAATACGAAGTGTGTTTATGGTCACTAAAGAAGCCTAGAATCTTCTGATTAAACATTCAAAGATCAACTAGATTGATATTTTACATTTAAATGCAATCATCACATCTTATTGGTCACAATTAATATTTAGTGATAATGTCAATCATTTATCATGCTACAATGTATTACCACATTCGTAATTCATTTCTAAATAAACCTTAAATTTCTGTGGTAATTCTTGCATGTGTGGATTTTAAGGGCTTTTCCCTAAAAGGATAAAAAGCTGATCAAAGTCAGATGTTTGCCCTAATTTTAGTCAGTATCTGGTGTGGCCACCATTTTCCTCATGCAGTTCAACACATCTCCATTGCATGGAGTTGACCGGTGGAGTGAATCTCTCTTTTTTAATTTTTATTTTATTTTTTAAATTTTATTTATTTTTTTCCCTGTGTCCTGTCTGGCTGTGAAGCAAACAAAATTGATGTCTGAATGCTGGTGACAAGCCTTATTGATTTACTCTCAAGTGGAGCATAAAAGCTTCTACTTAATTGTCATGCCTGATACTAAAACTTCAACTCTATAATTTCTGAGTTCAAGAGGATCTTAACATGAAAGTTGGCAGATCTTTAACCTCTGATTTAGTTCTTTTAAAAAGGACCAGAAATGGTAGATTTTGTAAATCTACTTAATGACATGTGACTTGATGTACTTCCGTAATTATATGGTCACATACTTGCTTTGAAAAAAAACCTTAGAAATTGTGACTTGTAATCAAGTTATTTGCTGGCGGTAGTCACAATAAAGCTAAAATGGTCTTTTAATGTTCTCAAACAATCCTTCCATATCACACGCAAACACTCCGGTGGTAAATGTCAGATAGTAATGCCCCGTGATGTCTTAACGACAGTTTTATTTATGTGTGTGTCAAAGTGAGAATCCATTACAGTTTGTTCTGGAGGAGAATATGCTTTTTGGTGTAATTTGGCTCCGGGCAGGGAGAAGAAGGTGATTATCATGGTGATTAATGCAGGCAAATGGGAGGAACTCTGGCGTGTTATTGTGGAGAAGAAGGAAATGATTACCTAATGGAGGTGTGTCGGATGTATTTCTTTAAAGCTCAAATCAAAAGAAGAGTCAGAGGTTTCCACGGGTTGCTGAATAAACTTCTAAGGGAAAGCAATCGTCTCGGCTAGACGTTAGAAAGTCCAACATCTTAAAAGTGAAACGGGCAACAGAAGCTTGTGCACTTATGCCGTTAATGAAGTGAGCAAAGATTAGCATCAATACTGTTTACCTTTGCTTCAATCCTTGTTCATTTGTGTGTGTGCATTATTAGTATTAATCTTAATTTAAAGTCAAATTACACATACAAGGTTTAACTTCAAAGAAAATGGGTGAGATAAGGACTTCTACCAACTCATTAACGGGAAAGTCCACACCAGACATTTGCATATTCTTGTGTGTCATATTACACAAACGTCTTTGTCCATACCAAGGTTTTCTGTATAGTAAATATGGAAAATGTGTAATTCTATTGAGATTCTGTTGTGTCTTGTATTTGAAAAGGTCAGGTCCAGGTCAGTAAACTGTATTGGCGGAGGGAAAAATTTTCTGTATGTGTTTTGTCTAAACATGTCATTGTTTCTAAGTCTGAAAGAAGGTATAAAACTGATAGGAATTGTTTCCTTTAGATCTCAATTTTCGGTTTTTAGTCCAGGGTGAGTTCAGGGTTTGCTTGTTGGGTCAGCTCTGTTTTTGGAGATTTCCATTCAGCACTTTCTTGATCCCCCTTATTTGCCTCTGTGTTTTGGACCTTGTCCTTCTAGCTCCTTCTGATTGGTGCAATGTCCAATCATTTCCAGACATCTTCAATCATGCTGTGGTGCCGTCTTGCCAGTCCAAAGCACCAACTCATCATTCCATTCTACACCCATCTGTGATGCAGCATTTGTAGTTCTAAGTGAAAGCAGGCTTTTAGGAGTTCACAACATTGCATCTAAACTAAGATTTCCAACAAGAATTAATTTAGCTGACCAATAACTCATTTGCCAAACAGTTTTGGTCCCCTGTTCTTTCTAGACTGAAATAATCTAATGAGGTTATCTTTTTGAGGCTTTGTTACAACCAGGTGTCTAGGGGGCCTGGGGTAACATGGAGGACGTGTGACACAAAGGAAAATTAACAAAAGTTTTATTTACTTTCTCTTAATTCAGAAAAGATGACTATTATTGTTAACCACCATGGATCTAAATCCACTTTTACCAAAACGGGTTCAAACAGTAACATGTAACATAACTCTAAAGAGCACAATATCGAAGTTCTAAGTGGGAGACAACAGACCAGAGGAAAGGCAGCTCTGCACTATTGTCCCCATTGGTGAGGAGCTCCAGCAGGTCCTTTAAACAATTTGCGGCTGATGAAAACCCAGCTCAGCTGGTGCAGGGAGGAGCAAGGGTGAGCCAACAGGCCATAGTCTGCAGGCAGGCTCCTCAGATGCAACATAAAAATGCACAGAAAAATGAAATCACAACACAAAAAGGCTCCAGCCGTAACACTCTCCCCCCCCCCCCCCCCCCCCCCCCCCATAAAGCCTAAGGTCTACACCTCTGGGTACAAAAACAAACAAACAAACACTGATACATTTCATTCTCCAGGTTGGGCTAAACCAAAATCTTTTCTGTGCCTTTGCTGCTTGTCATCTTACTTAAGTGGCCAAAGCACGGAATTTGTAAAGTGAAGGTCTCTGTACAATACTCACGGATTAATCATAATGGTTTCTTTTTATTTTTCCTCTTTATTTTGGCTGGTCCACAAAACCCAGTATCAAACACGGGCGGCTCAGGCTCAGCCGCACGTCTGTCCATTTCCCAGGAGCCTGTGTTTTTGTTTCCTGCAATGAGACCATTAGGAGTAGAAGCTGACATGTTTTCTACTCCCTTAGCTTGAGGTTTTGACCAGGCAGGTGGAACCACCAGGTCCCCGGCGATGTCATTTCCCAACAGGAGAACAACGCCATCCACTGGTAGGGAGCGACAGACAGCAATGTTAAAATATCCTGTGACGAGATCAGATGTTAAAAACACACGATGGACGGGCCTCTGAAAGGACGGGGGCGCAATCCCTTTAACAACTACTTTAAAACCACAAGCACTTCTTCCAGAATAGGGTAATGCCGAACTCAGAATGAGAGAATGAGATGCCCCAGTGGCCCTCAGGATTTTTATCAGTACAGGCCTATCATCAGCCGACAATGAAACAAATCCAGAAAATACAAATGGCTTAAAACAGGATCCCACATCCCGTTCCCCAACAGTAACATGGGCCGAACAGGTAAAAACCTCAACATTGTCAGGCTGTTCTTGTCTTACATTCTTGGCCTGGAGAATGGGACAGTCCTTTATGACATGACCAGGCTTGTGACAATAAAAACACAGAGCAGGTTCAGGAACGACATTCGTTAGGTCTGCCTCAGCAGGCGGCCCAGGTGAGGGTCTTCGGTTGGGATCAAAGTTCACCCTGTGAGTTAACACAAACTCATCCGCGAGCTGCGCTGCAGCAGACAATGACGTCACCTTCTGCTCGTTTACATACTGAACCACTTTGTCAGGGATGCAGCGTTTAAATTCCTCAAGGAGCAGGAGCTCACGCAAAGTAGCAAAGTCTTTTACCTTGGAGGAATTACACCATTTATCGAATAGAACAGTTTTTACTCGAGCAAAGTCTATGTGTGTCTGTGCAGAGTTTTTCCTGGAAAGTCTGAATTTCTGGCGATAGGCTTCTGGCACCAACTCATATGCCTGTAAAACTGCAGTTTTAACGGTGTCATAATTATTGCTATCCGAGACAGAGAGAGCGGCTACAACCTCGGAGGCTTTGCCTGTGAATCTGCACTGAAGCAGAAGAGGCCACACATTCCGCGGTCAATTAAGCGCCATTGCGATGCGTTCAAACGCAGAGAAGTAGCAGTCAACCTCAGATTCCCTGAAAACAGGCATCAACGCCATGCAGTTACTGATATTAAAAGAGTCTTGCGGTGGGGAACTCACCGGAGATGTCTCTTTCTCAGCCTTCACAGCCTCGTGTTCAAGTTCAAGTTTGCGGAGCCGCAATTTTGTATTAGCTTCCAGTTCCAGCTTTCGCATCTCAAACTCCAGCTGTCTGCGCTGGGCTCGGTCCTCAGCGTCCAAACGGAGTTGCTCAATCCTCAGCCTGAATTCGGCTGGAGTCATGTCCTCATCAGAGTCAGCCGGGTCGGCGTCTCCAGCAGCTGTAACCAGTCTGTCATCAGGTGCAGCATGGCTGACAGGGGGCGGGGTTGCCAGGGGAGGTTCAGCAGGTACACGGGCCTCCGCAGGTGAGGCAGCCTGTTGCCGAGTAAGCAGGCCCAAGTCCTCCAGGCCACTGATTACCACCTCCTGCAGCTCCACCTTTAACATCGAGCTGTCCACCTGAAATCCAAAGTGATCTGCCACGTCCAGCAGATCCCGCTTGCGACAGGCACTAATCAGTCCACGGGATGGGGCCTCCACAAACTGTTTTAAATCAAAAGTAGCCATAACTGGTAAAACACTGATGCACACAAATGATCACGTGTCCAACCTCAGTGTAAGGGTACTTAATGATCCCGGACGAGCCCCCATATGTTACAACCAGGTGTCTAGGGGGCCTGGGGTAACATGGAGGACGCGTGACACAAAGGAAAATTAACAAAAGTTTTATTTACTTTCTCTTAATTCAGAAAAGATGACTATTATTATTGTTAACCACCATGGATCTAAATCCACTTTTACCAAAACAGGTTCAAACAGTAACATGTAACATAACTCTAAAGAGCACAATATCGAAGTTCTAAGTGGGAGACAACAGACCAGAGGAAAGGCAGCTCTGCACTATTGTCCCCATTGGTGAGGAGCTCCAGCAGGTCCTTTAAACAATTTGCGGCTGATGAAAATCCAGCTCAGCTGGTGCAGGGAGGAGCAAGGGTGAGCCAACAGGCCATAGTCTGCAGGCAGGCTCCTCAGATGCAACATAAAAATGCACAGAAAAATGAAATCACAACACAAAAAGGCTCCAGCCGTAACAGGCTTGCAACAAGTAACAATACTCTACCTCTGCTTTACCAAGGAAATCCAAAGGAGGCAAGTAGACTTCTTCGGTTTCTTGAAGATGTTTCGCTTCTCATCGAAGGAGCTTTGTCAATTCTGACTGGAATACGAGAGAGTCAAGCTTATAAATTGTAGATGGCATATAAACATTGTGTCCTCCCCTTAATGAAATATCTACTGAACTTATTGCAAGTTACCCAGTTTTCATCCTCTCTTGTAAAGTATAACCAAAGTTTTGAGCATTTGTGCCACTTAGACGCCATGTTTCCTCCTTGTGTGAGCTACGCAACATGAGTGATGATGTCATTCGCTCCGACTGGAATTGATGAGGGGAATCATTTGCAAAAGTGGCGAATTCTTCCTATGAATTGAAACAATGGAAACGGTTTTCGAATCCCACCCCTATCTGAACATCTATATTGTTTTTGGAGCTTGGGGCTTGGTTGAAATGTCATCAGCAGCATTTCGGCAAACTTCTACTTTTTAACTTACTGTAATTAACTCAGTGCAATACAGAACGTTCATTTCTTCCGGGTGTGTTGAAAGTAACGCGAGAAAAGTTCAAAGTTACTGTAGCTGTTTACAAACCAGCCTGATATGCTAAAATAATGAAATGTACATTAAAAACTTCATGTTAATTCTTTCTGAAAAGATCCCTGAGGGAATCATGGAGTTAATTCTTTACATATGATTTAAAATGTGGAATTTGCAGCACAATGTTTGTGAAAGTGTTTATGCCTCTGTACTTTATGTTGTAGATGTAAAAGCCGTCTGACTCCATTGAACACAATGCTTGCTTTCACTGGCTTTATACAATAAAGAAAAGCAAACGTGTTTCATTTCTTGAGGGAAGGTTGTCAGGTTGGCTCACAATGTAAATAAAGTTTTCTGTTGCTATTTTTTTTATGAATTCAACACCATAGAATTGGCTGTTTGTTGTTGCAAGGCACAAATTTACAAGAAGACTCCAGAAACTGCATTAAACTTCGACTGGCTAGACACTGTGAGATAAATCACTCAGGCGAGAGCTGTTTGCTCTGGCCGAAATGCACTGGTCATATCACACATCCAGCCTATCAATATTGTAAAACTGTCACATAGCAAGTCTCCAGCCTGCTGATATATCGTGCAGAGCAAAGATACGCCTGTTGCACCACTGGCCTGCAACAATTTCCTGCTCTACCTTGGCTTGTCCGTCACAGGATTATCTGCACTAGAGGCATTTCCATATGACTCAGTGTTTTTATAAATGAATCTTCCAGAAGTAGCTAAGATTAATCGGTGCATGGCATCGCTTAGGTCAACTCTTTCATATGAGCTCATTTTAGTTGTCAAACAATTCTCTGTGTTTATGTTGAACGGTACTGTAGTGTTAATGTTGAACTGATAGGAAGGATAGTTTGAAGAGTAGAAGACTGCTGAAATGGCTCATTTCTCCTCTAAGGGGTTTGAGATACAGGGAGCAAGTGCAAAAACTTGTGAGTATACGCAAAGATTAAATTTGCATGTGCAGTTGTTGTGCCATGTATGCATATGTATATTTTTATAAGTCTTAATCACTGTGGAATTGTATGCACATGCCTGATTTCCACTTGCTTTTAAACTATAAATGCATGCTGATCAGACATTTGGTCATTTGCATGTACAGAGATTAACAAAAGGAGGGTCAGTGCAGCCATTTTGACTTATTTTTTTATTTGTAATTTTTTGTTGTAGAATGATGGACTTAAGATTGGTTTGAAATTGCTTTAAAACTAGGGAAGTTCCGATCACATTTTTTGGCTCCCGATCCGATTCCGAGTCATTTGGTTTTGAGTATCTGCCGATACCGAGTCCCGATCCGATACTTCAGCAATACAATAAAATAGCAAGAAAAAAGGGAGACTGTATACAAATTGACCTGTTAGGTTATTATTATTATTATTATTATTATTATTATTATTATTATTTATATGACAGCATCCAACATGATACCATAAAAAGTTTTTCTTTGTTTTTCAGCATAGCTTCCAGTGTCGGCTGGCTTCATGTTTTGATCTGCGTTGCCGCGGTGAACTCGGAATATTGAGCTGGATGTTTGCTCTTGAGATGGCGGATCAGGTTCGTGGTGTTAAAAGCAGCTCTGTCTTTTCCACCACGTGAAACACTCAGTTTGCACACTTTGCAAGTGGCTGTTGGACAGCATTCGGTCTCCAGTTTAAAATGATTCCAAACCGCTGACATTTTTTGCCCTCCTGGAGCGAGACGAGCATTAACCTGCTAGCTAACTGCGACCTGAATTCCGCGATCCACTTTAAAACGTGACGTTACGGCTGCTGTATGGTGTTGTCATGTCGTTATTGAGGAAGTGAAACTTGGTACAAAATTAAGCCATTGTTATTCAATTTGAAACTCAAGATTGATTAAAAATGTCATGCTTGTTGTTTTATAAGGTTAAATCCGATCTTTAACATCCGATTCCGATCTTTTAAAACTCACATGATCGGGCCCGATTTCCGATCACGTGATCGGATCGGAGCATCCCTATTTAAAACTCTTCCCAGACTGATGGGGAGGATGGGAAATGGGGAAAAAAAATACCTGCTTGTCAAAAATCACGACTGATGTCTTTTGTCTTTGGTATTTTAGTGCATACCAGAATTGTCCACATGAGCAAATTGTCTTAACCTCTATCTTCATAAAGGTGTTTAGTTTTGTACATAAGCAGTTAACCAAGTGCATTTGATTAGACACATCAAGTTGTTAGTTATCCTCCTAATTCAAGCAATACAGATTAACCGTTTTTGCACAGTTATAAATTCAAGTACACTATTTCTACTCTACGTTCGTTTACTTTAACGTATGTAAGTTAACGTAAGTCAACATTGCAGTGAAATGTGCTTGAGGAGACAAAAAGGGAATGCTCAGTCACTCGGCAAAGTTCAATTTTAAGTGAAAGAACGAAAAGAAGAAAGACTGTAAGGTCCCAAGGATGGTCCATGTACTGTTGTTAAAGGGTAGAAACAGTTTCTTAATGCTGATTTAACGTCCACCGGATAGCAGCAGAGTAAAAAATCTGCATGCAGCTGTGGTCCTTGATCATGCATCGCCTTACGTTGGCATCGTTGCAGATCAACGTCTTTTTGGCTGGTAGTTGTTTCCTTACAGTGTTCTCTGCTGCTTTTGCTTCTTTCTGTATTGATCTCCGACTATTTGCAGAGCAGCTCCCACACCTGACAGTCACGCCGCCCATCAACCGACTTTTGACCACTCATCAGTAAAAGTTCAGGGTAGTTTTGGCATTCATGCCCAGTTTCCTCAACCTCTGCAGGAAGTAGAACCGCCGACAGGCTGTCTTGTGTATTTGGTGGGTTCTCAGTGATGTTTATTCATAGTAACTGCTGACCCTTTCAACCTTTGCCCCACTGATGCAAATGGCTTGGTGTTCCCTGTTGCCCACGATCATCTCTCTACTCTAATTGTCAAGCTCCCATTACAGCCCATAAAAAGTTCAGTTGGTTGTCCTTGGGCTGAAAATACAACTCTGACCAGTTAGTGTGCATGCAGAAGTTTGTTGTAACATTAAGAAACACTTGTATCCTACCAATTACGGGTAGCTGTAGTTTAAGGTGTCCGGAGGTCAGCTGAAAAAGCAAGATTTTGCCCTATTTGTTGAGCCTTGACCTGGTCTGCCAGAGCAGCTATAGCCAAGTGTTATCATCATGTGAGCGGTGTGTTTTGTCCTCCAATGGCAAGCGAGGTGGTAAATGTCAAACTAGCTTTTTTCCAAATGCCAGAATTCTGCATTTATCAGCAACGAGTTGAATTTTACCAAAGAGGAGAGTGACTGCATTTAAGTACCAATGGTTCAGGCTGATTTTGAGTCTCTAATTACTTGTTGAATGTATACGATTATTTTTATTTTGGTGGCTAGGATGGTGGTTACACCTCATCTGACACCAGTGGTGTTCAAATCAACCTTCCTTGTCCTTGCAGGACACAAAATATAATTTTTTAATTCAAAAATATACATAAAATAATATTTTCATGGTAATTTATTTTTTATTTTTACTTTTTGAAATAGGTCAACAATATGCATTTTAGGAAAAATCCCTACATGAAATGTTAGAAAATGTATATCTGAATCAAGAGCATATAGGAGATACAAAATTAATTATTCTAGAGACACAAATTGGTTTTGAGGGCCACAAATGGCCCCCGGGCCGCACTTAGGACATGCTTACCTGAGAACTTTAAAGATGTGGTAAAAGGGTAAATATTAGGGATGTCCCGATCCGATCACATGATCGGAAATCGCCCCCGATCACGTGGTTTCAGACTGATCGGGACTCGGGCATTACTTCCTGATCCAAGCCCCGATCCGGAGTTGGATACTGGGTTCAAATTACTGGAGAGCAACTTGGTTCTCCTTAAAGGTTGTCAGGCTCCCCTGGTGCCCTTAACTTACACAACCAGAAGGAGCAGCGGGGATTCTTTTGAGCAGAGATGCAGAGAGCGGCAGGCAGACCGCTGATTATTCATGAACTCCAGCTGCGTTCTGCACACGGCCACAGTAACATTTTCTAAGTTTCTAAGTGGCGTCACCAAAAATAAATAATTAACACACAGTCATTAGTTTCCGTTCATTTTCTCTCTGGGAAGTTCTGTCTGTATTTGAGCATGACGTGTGGACGCGCTTGCGCTTCATCACTCGTCACTGGCTCAGCCGGACAGCGCAGTGCACACTCCGCTTTTTTGCAGTCAATAGATCAATTTGATCTGCTAGTTAAAAAGTTACTTGGGAGGTGAAAAAGAAGGAAGCAGGCAGGAATTTTTCAGGAGGACTGGGAGATGCAGGAAGATCAGAGACAGACAGGACAGGAAGATAGGAAAATAAAAGCCAAGAAAACAAAACAAGTTCTTAAAAAAATAAAATGTAGGTAGATTGATCCCACTATGCGTTTGTACCTGTATAAAGCAATACTTTATCAGCATGTAGTATTTATATAGTTTATACAATTCAGATCATCTTCAAAACTCCGTCCCATGCGCAGGGACTTATCTAAGCATTTTGGGGGCCGAGGCTAAATAGACCCCTGCCAGGTATTTTAAGTTGAAGTGCTATCTGTTTTTATATTAGACTTTTTATATTTGCAATAAAGTCCAAAAGTGAAGAATTTATGTTATTTACTTGATTTTTCAAGCTACCTCACAGAAGTGATCTGTTGTTAAAAATTAAAATAAAAGGTAATTCAATAAAAAATAAGTAACATTCTGGAATGGTTTCTTCCTGTTCTTTCTTTTTTTTTTTTACGTATCAAAAGTATCGGATCGGGACTCGGTATTGATAGATTCTCAAAATCAAATGACTCGGACTCGAGGGCAAAAAACTTGATCAGGACATCCCTAGTAAATATATTGCTTTTAAGCTTAATTTATTACCTTTACTTATGACTAATAAGCTGTGATATTCTATATAAATATAGAGTATCACTCTGATTGGTCTTTGAATGTTTAATCAGAAGATTCTAGGATTCTTTGCTTTTTCAGGGATCAACCACACTTCGTATCAATTCAAACAGTTGGGTTTTATAGAAATTAAGAAATGTATTTTCTAAACAAATTAAAAACATGACAAGTTAAATAAGACAAATGTAATGAATGAATATAAGTGGATGGAATGTGATGTATGATAATTGAATGGTGTGTGTTTATCAGAACCTTGTATGTAGAAGAAACTGAAGAAGAAAATATCATTTCTATAGCGCCTCTCAAGATAAAAATCCCGAGGTCTCGTCTCGTCTCTCGTCTCGTCTTCCTCCGCTTATCCGGGTCCGGGTCGCGGGGGCAGCATCCCAACTAGGGAGCTCCAGGCCGTCCTCTCCCCGGCCTTGTCCACCAGCTCCTCCGGCAGGACCCCAAGGCGTTCCCGGACCAGATTGGAGATGTAACCTCTCCAACGTGTCCTGGGTCGACCCGGGGGCCTTCTGCCGGCAGGACATGCCCGAAACACCTCCCCGGGGAGGCGTCCAGGAGGCATCCTGACCAGATGCCCAAACCACCTCAACTGGCTCCTTTCGATCCGGAGGAGCAGCGGTTCTACTCCGAGTCCCTCCCGAATGTCCGAGCTCCTCACCCTATCTCTAAGGCTGAGCCCGGCCACCCTACGGAGGAAACTCATTTCGGCCGCTTGTATCCGCGATCTCGTTCTTTCGGTCATTACCCAAAGCTCATGACCATAGGTGAGGATTGGGACGTAGATCGACCGGTAAATCGAGAGCCTGGCTTTCTGGCTCAGCTCCCTCTTCCCCACGACAGATCGGCTCAGCGTCCGCATCACTGCAGACGCCGAACCAATCCGCCTGTCGATCTCCCGATCCCTCCTACCCTCACTCGTGAACAAGACCCCGAGATACTTAAACTCCTCCACTTGAGGTAGGACCTCTCCCCCGACCCGGAGGTGGCAAGCCACCCTTTTCCGGTCGAGAACCATGGTCTCAGATTTGGAGGTGCTGATCCTCATCCCAGCCGCTTCACATTCGGCCGCGAACCTACCCAGCAAGAGCTGAAGGTCAGAGCTGGATGAAGCTAGGAGGACCACATCATCCGCAAAAAGCAGAGACGAGATTCTCCTGCCACCAAACTCGACACACTCCACACCACGGCTGCGTCTAGAAATTCTGTCCATAAAAGTGATGAACAGAACCGGTGACAAAGGGCAGCCCTGGCGGAGTCCAACCCTCACTGGGAACAGGTCCGACTTACTACCGGCTATGCGGACCAAACTCACGCTCCTCTGGTAAAGGGACTGAATGGCCCTTAACAGAAAGCCACCCACCCCATACTCCTGGAGCGTCCCCCACAGGGTGCCCCTGGGGACACGGTCATAAGCCTTCTCCAAATCCACAAAACACATGTGGATTGGTTGGGCAAACTCCCATGCCCCCTCCATCACCCTTGCAAGGGTATAGAGCTGGTCCACAGTTCCACGGCCAGGACGAAAACCACATTGCTCCTCCTCTATCTGAGATTCAACTATCGATCGGACCCTCCTCTCCAGTACCTTGGCGTAGACCTTTCCAGGGAGGCTGAGGAGTGTGATCCCCCTATAGTTGGAACACACCCTCAGGTCACCCTTCTTAAAGATGGGGACCACCACCCCGGTCTGCCACTCCCTAGGAACTGCCCCCGATGACCACGCAATGTTGTAGAGACGTGTCAACCATGACAGCCCTACAACATCCATAGCCTTGAGATACCCAGGACGAACCTCATCCGCCCCCGGGGCTCCGCCGCTGTGTAGTTGTTTGACTACCTCAGCAACTTCTGCCCCCGAGATCGGACAGTCCATCCCCAGGCCTCCCAGCTCTGGTTCCTCCTCGGAATGCGCATTGGTGGGATTGAGGAGCTCCTCAAAGTATTCCTTCCACCGTCCGACTATAGCCTCAGTTGACGTCAGCAGCTCCCCATCCCCACTGTAAACAGTGTGAGCGAGTTGCTGCCTTCCTCTCCTGAGGCGCCGGACAGTTTGCCAGAACCTCTTTGGAGCCGATCGATAGTCTTTCTCCATGGCCTCACCAAACTCCTCCCACGCCCGAGATTTTGCCTCGGCAACTGCCACTGCTGCACCCCGCTTGGCTATCCGGTACCTGTCTGCTGCCTCCGGAGACCCACAGACCAGCCACGCCCTGTAGGCCTCCTTCTTCAGCCTGACGGCTCCCCGAACCTCTGGTGTCCACCAGCGGGTACGGGGGTTGCCACCACGACTGGCACCGGCCACCTTACGGCCACAGCTATCAACAGCCGCCTCGACAATCGCAGAGTGGAACAAGGCCCACTCGGACTCAATGTCCCCCACTGCTCTCGGGACGTGGTCAAAGCTCTGCCGGAGGTGGGAGTTGAAGACCGTCTTGACAGGTTCTTCTGCCAGGCGTTCCCAGCAGACCCTCACTATGCGTTTGGGTCTGCCAGGTCTACGCGGCATGTTCCCTTGCCATCTGATCCAACTCACCACCAGGTGGTGATCAGTTGACAGCTCCGCCCCTCTCTTCACTCGGGTGTCCAAAACATACGGCCGCAGGTCAGATGATACGACTACAAAATCTATCATCGACCTGTGACCTAGGCTGCCCTGGTACCAAGTGTACCGGTGGGCATCCTTATGTTCGAACATGGTGTTCGTTATGGCCAAACTGCGGCTTGCACAGAAGTCCAATAACAAAACACCGCTCGAGTTCAGATTAGGTGGGCCGTTCCTCCCAATCACACCCCTCCAGGTCAAGCTGTCATTGCCCACGTGAGCATTGAAGTCCCCCAGCAGGACAATGGAGTCCCCTGATGGAGCACTATCTAGCACTCGTCCCAGGGACTCCAAAAAGGGTGGGTACTCTGAACTGATATTTGGCCCATAAGCACAAACAACAGTCAGGACCCGTTCCCCGACCCGAAGGCGCAAGGAAGCTACCCTCTTGTCCCCCGGGGTAAACCCCAACACACAGGCAGAGAGTCTCGGAGCTAACAAAAAGCCAACCCCAGCCCTCCGCCTCTCACCCGGAGCAACTCCAGCAAAGTAGAGTGTCCAACCCCTCTCCAGGTCTCGGGTTCCAGAGCCAATGCAATGTGTCGAGGTGAGTCCGACTATATCTAGCCGGTACCGCTCAACCTCTGCCACAAGCTCCGGCTCCTTCCCCGCCAGCGAGGTGACGTTCCATGTCCCAAAAACTAGTTTTCTTGTCCGGGGATTGGACCGCCAAGGCTCCCGCCTTGGTCTGCCACCCGATTCGCATTGCACCGGACCCTTCATGTTCCTCCTGCGGGTGGTGGGTCCACAGTTGGACGAGCCCATGTATCCGGTTCGGGCTGGGCCCGGCCGGGCCCCATGGGCGAAAGCCCGGCCACCAGGCGCTCGCTCACGGGCCCCAACCCCAGGCCTGGCTCCAGGCTGGGACCCCGGTAACCCTCCGGGCCGGGTACTCCGACTCTTCATTTTAACCGCCATGAAAGATCCTTCGAACCGTTCTTTGTCTCACCCTTCACCTAAGACCAATTTGTCATGGGAGACCCTACCAGGGGCACTAAGTGCCCCAGACAACATAGCTCCTAGGATCATTAGGGCACTCAAACTCCTCCACCACGATAAGGTGACGGTTCAAGGAGGAGAAATCCCGAGGTGCTTCACAAAAACAAAAAATGTAAAAATATAAAAAAGCATTTAGAAAATTTTTGAAAATATATTTAAAATGAGCAAAAATAGACAATTGTGATAAAAATATATGTTAAGAAAGAGAGAGTGAATAGGAAAGAGGGAAATCAGTGGATCCTGAGGAAGGTGGAATAGGTGGGGAGAGCAGAAAAAGGAGAGAGTGGTTGAAGAAGGTCATACAAAAGCCAGCTTGAACAAGTGAGTCTTCAGCTGCTTTTTAAAGGAGACCACTGAGTCCACTGATCTCAGGCTCAGGGGGAGAGAGTTCCAGAGTCTGGGGGCCACAGCAGCAAATGATCTGTCACCTTTGGTCTTTAGCCTGGTGCTGCACAACCAGTAGGCTTTTATCACTGGACCTCAGGGACTTGCTGGGGGTGTAAGGACTAAGACAGGGGTGTCCAATCCTGGTCCTGGAGGGCCAGTATCCTGCATGTTTTAGTTTGAACTCTGTTTCAACACACCTGATTTCAATCAGCAGCTAATTAATAGGCTTCTGCCAAGCCTGATGAGCTGCTGCACAGGTGTTTCAACCACTGAATCAAGCCTGTTGGAGCAGAAAAAACACAAAACCTGCTGGATACCTGCCCTCCAGGACCAGGATTGGACACCCCTGGACTAAGAAGATCACCAATGTAAGATGGTGCTTGTCCATGTAAGGCCCGATAGACCAGAACCAGGATCTAGAAAGGAACCCTGAAGTTGACTGGCAGCCAGTGAAGCTGGAGGAGAAGCGGGGTGATGTGGGTGTGTTTGGAGGACTTGGTCAGAAGCCGAGCACAGGCATTCTGAACCACCTGTAGACGGTTCAGGGAGGTTCTGCTCAGACACGTGAAAAGAGAGTTACAGTAGTCTAAGTGTGAGGAGATGAAGGTGTGGAGAACTGTCTCAAGTTCAGAGCGGGACAGAATGGGACTCAGCTTAGCAATGTTCCTGAGATGGAAGAAGGAAGAGCGAACAAGAGAACTGACATGAGAATCCAGGGTGAGAGCTGGGTCAAAGGTCACGCCAAGACTCCTGACAGAAGGTTTGGTGTGAGAAGCAAGCTGACCAAGAGAGTCTGGGTGTGAAAAGAATTTGGTCTGCATTAAACTATGAAGTTGGTTCTTATCAAAACCGCATCAGACGCAATCTTGCTGTGTTCTACGTACCCCTGAGGAGACTCTCTTTCGGATCCGAGATGTTGGGGGTCGGGTGACCCCAAGTTACCGAAGTTCATAGAAAAGACAGCAGTACGACCAGGTCGGTCCAGAGTTGTCTCCCGGATCACAACAGATAGATGAAATTGTTTTGCGTCTAGAACAGCTGTTTCTGAATAGCTGAAGGAACCGTTTTGCTGTGTCAGCTGTAGCGTGTAGGTTTTGACATCATGTCAACAGATGCGGAGGTTAGAGAGTTTTCCCCCGGTGACCAGTCCAGAGATCTGCTCAAAAACTAACTGACTCACTCAACAAGTTTGTTTTAATTTTCCCATATTATCATTACCTGGCCAATCGGGACGTGCCATGTTAAGAGGTGTTAACAAACAACCCTCAGAACATCACGTCTTCTTTCAGATGGAAGGTTCTCTGATTTGTGGGTAAGAACATATCTATGTGTATGAAAATACTTTAACTTTATCATCTCGTCATGTGTATAAGTGTACGTCTGATTAGCTTGTCAAGTCACGTACGCTGGTTATCAGACAAATGGATCATTGCAGGACAATATTGATTTCAACCTTATTAACTTAGGCACAGATTAATCAAAACATTTCATTTAACCATATTGTTCATTTCATTTCATGATTATTTAACTCATATGAGCTGAAAATATTCACTTTTATTCAGAGGCAGGAGGAATCCTGTAGAAGCGATAAGGGGAAGCTTAAGGCCTTGAAACTGGAACAGTTTGTTGACAAAATGTCATCATGTGTCAAGAGCTGCAGAGGCCTGGACTCCAGCTGATGGAATGGCAGGATCCGGCAGATTAAAGGCAACAAATGTAGACTCCTGTCTCTATATGACCGGATGCTGAAGAGGTCCAACTGTACATGAAAAACTGACCATTTCTGGATGCTATAATGCAATTCACTGAAAAAAACATTTTTTAATTATTATTTTTGGTTATAATCTGTCACTGAGTTTTTCCTGCCGGCTGAACATGAAAATAGTCTCCTACACCTATCTCCTGCATTAGCTTCTGATAGAAAATAGATGGTGAAACTCTAGGATTTGAAAATCCTCATATCTATGTCACACTTTGAATTTGTATTCATAGCCTCACCTGTCTTGTCTCGTGCTCGCCCACAGGAAGGAGAGAGAGAAGAGAGTGTCTTTGCGATAGCAGCTTTGCAACATGGCTGAACGTGTTCTATTAGCCAATCAGAAGCGAGGTGTGTGTTTATCATTAATAATAATGAGCAGTCCTGCTGTTTTCAGCCCACCTCTGCTTCTCAGAACAGGAGCGGCTTTGTTTTTTTTTTTGTTTTTTTTGTATTTTTAATAAGGCATTGATTTAAACTAGGGAACACTGCAAATAAGAGGTGCTGAAAAAAATCGATTCAAATCTGAATCGGGATTCTTATTTATAAAGATTCAGAATGGACTCACAAAGGTTCGGAATCGATTCCAGGAACTCAAATGTTTGGCATGTTACAGGTTCGAGATGCACTTTTGTCTGTTTTTTTTTATCTTTGTTAGGAGAGTTAGTACTCTGTTTACTTTTGTGGTCCCATAAATTGGGATGATTTATTTTTGAATCTGCTGATAAGTGGGGACTAGAATGTATTTTTTTTTTCCATACTCAGAAATTTGAGATTCTCATATTTATTTTCTAAGTTGATAAGGGAGTACTCAGGACTACTCATGTGTTTATTTGAAGTTATTGATAAATGAGAGAACACATTTTCCTTTGTAACAAATCTGAGACACTTTTTTTAAACAGGTTGAGGACTCAAATGTTAAACTTGTTTCCACACATACTTAAAAAGTATTTGATCGTATTACTTTCAAAGCTACTGTTAGATAACTAAAGATTTGTTATATTTTACAAGGTAAGCAAAAATAAATGTTGCCTTTTGGTCAAAAGATTGTTTCTGTTTACGGTTTTAGAATCACTTTATTTTACCTTGTAAATTAGCTTTTTTTAGTGTGACCAGTAAAATAAAACATTTCCCATAGCTTTAACTAACTTGCACAACAAAGTAGTTAATCCTGGAACTGACACTCTTTGTTAATATTGATTGTGAATCGATTTAAATCGAGAATTGATTCTGAATTGAACTGGCACCCCGAGAATCGGAATCGAATCAAATTGTGAGTTGCTCTGAGATTCACATCCCTACTGCAAATGTATTAGATCAGGAGTGGGGAACCCTGGTCCTCGAGGGCCGGTATCCTGCATGTCTTAGCTCCAACACTTCTGATTCAGTGGTTGATTCGCCTGCTCAGCAGCTCATCAAGCTCTGCAGAAGCTTGTTAATCACCTGCTGATTGAAACCAGGTGTGTTGAAGCAGGGTTGAAACTAAAATATGCTGGATGGTGGCCCTCGATGGACCAGGGTTCTCCACCCCTGTATTAGATAAATGAATAAATCACACTTTTAAGCATCTGCTAAAGACAGGATTATTTTTACATTACCCACCTGAGTTTTCTGATTGGTTTTCATGTGAAGTATCAAAAGATCTTTAAGTTGATCGCAGTAATTCCATTCTATAACACACACACACACACACACACACACACACACACACACACACACACACACACACACACACACAATGAGTTTGGGTACAATAGTGTACTTTTTCTCCACCAGAGGTATAATTCTCCATATTTAATGTTGTGTGGGAGGCTTCTTGTTCATCCAGGTGTCACAAAGAGAGGATCCCTCTCTGGCTTCCCTCTTTTTTTGCTCATCCACTTCACGTCTATCTCTTCTTTGTGTTGTTGGTGTCGTGATTTTGAAGCAACAGTGAAGTTTAGTTTTGTATTTTTCTTACCAGTTTTTTTATTTGTTGATCCTTTTTATTTCCCATTTTTATTTAACCCCTTCATTATTTTTTTTCCATTAGAATTAGCTGTCAGTTGCCGTCAGTTCCACTTCACTCAATTGTTTGTATTTTATTTATTTTTTTTTTTTTATTTAAATGTATTTATTCGCTGCAGTGGCTTCTTCCTACACCCATTGTCTGTTTGTTTCTCTGCTGGGAATTTAATTATGCCGGCTATTGCTTTATGTTGTCATGACATCCGATGACGGATTCATTATCTCATTTCCTCGGATGACAGGATCATAACATCCGGAGTGTTGTTTCATATACCTCCACACTATTCATGCAGCTTTATGAAATATTGATGCTGGCCCTGAAGGTTTTATTCACAGCAGCAGATGCTTTTCCTTTTTAATTAACAGATTATTAAAAAAAATAGCATTTTTGTTTGTGAAGAAATAGATTTTGTTAAGTTTCCGTAAACCTATTTTAATTACCATCAAGACGGCATCTGCCAGCCCTGTTTTGTGCTTAAGGTTTTCTGAAATTGTACTTTTCTTTACAGCGTCTCCTTATTTCTAAGGATGACATGCAGTCTGCTTAGCTTTGCAGAAGTAATATATAAGTTATGATGGTTTATAAATAGATCCAGTTCATTTGTCTCAGTTGGGAAAAGTGGATTTATGTGCCCGGTGTTTCTACTTTGCATGACTGAATGTGCTATCCTCTGGAGTGATTAAAAGGTTGAACACAGTCCATGACTTTTGTCTGTTTGATCTTTTAAAAAATTTTTTTGTCTTGTTCAAATTTCCGTGAAAACCTCAGAGGAAAGAACCTCATAAAGCACGACATGATAGAGTATGCTAATGCAGCAACGACGTGCCTTTTCCTTCATTATGTACATTCTTTAATAACGCTCTCTGTGTTGCAGGAAATGAGTTTGGCCATCCTGAGTGGCTGGACTTCCCCAGGGAAGGTAACAATCAGAGCTACCACTACGCCCGACGGCAGTTTAACCTGCTGGATACGGATCACCTCCGCTACCGCCAGCTCTACGCTTTTGACCGCGACATGAACCGCACCGAAGACAAGTACGGCTGGCTGGCAGCCCCACCTGTAAGAGGCACACACACTTATTTCACACACCACTTTAAAGAACTTTTAATCACCCTGAACATTTTCACGAGTCTTACATGTTGTCTTTCTAAAATTTGGCTCATTTGAGGTGATTTTTCCAGAGATGAACATGTTCTCAGGCCTCATAAATAAAATCACCATAAATGGAGCCCCTTCTTATTTTGGCTGCTGTCAAGTTGAACAGTAATGGCTCTTTCTGAGCTTTGGTAATTGAGGGAATGTATCGGTTATTTTAGAGTCTCACAGAAAAGTAACAGGACAATACGCATAAAAGTGTAACTAAGTTGACAGGGGATTGTAAGCAAGTGGCTGTAAATGGTTGAAGTAAGTCCTTTTCCTTTTTAAATCAGATTCCAGATTAAAGCTGCACCTTCCTTTGTAGCCTGCTGACCTGCAGACAAATAGAAACAGCAGCAGCGAGGGACAAAAATCACAGAACATGATTATACTCAAGCATTGTTCACTGGGATCATATCTGATTTTTGTTTTTATCACTCAAAATTCACATTCTCTAGAAGTAAATAGGTCACTAAGACATCAAAACGTGGAGCCTTTTGGAAAGAATGATGAGGAATCCCATTCCCTGTGGATGCTCCTGCGAAGAAAGACAAATATGTTTGACTCCAGTGCTGACCTGCTGCACAACGAAAGCTGTTTTTCTTGCCTGTCTCTATGCTTTTAATGTAAAATCAAGTTGTAACCGACGGCCCTGCAGGAAACCTTCAAGACATCATCTAATTATGGCCTTTATCTGTATTATAACGTCTAATCATGTGTTTAAAAGAAATATGTGTGATCACACAGTGGCAATGTGCTGCTCATAATTACCTTCTTAAGTTCCTCTGTGTGCATGAAGCAGTTATCGGGGGGGAGGAGTTTTAATTCTCAACATACCTCCAGTGGCAGGCATACTTAGAGATTTCAAGTTGTTTATTTTTATTTAGAAAACAGTTTGGGAAATGAAAATATTATTTTGTTCAATTTATCGTATATGAAACAATAAATACATCAACAGACATGAATGTCTTAAAGGTGTATTATGTAAGGATGAAGTAAGACTGACAACTTGTGGTCAAATTTGGGTACTCCAGCACATTTTCCAACACAAAAAGTTGCTTTCTCACTCGTGCTTTGTGAGTTTCATGGTTGTTGCCAGTTATGAATCAGCGCCAGAAGATTCTAGATGACAAGAGAGATGAGTCATACACAGTAAGTCTATAAGTAGATAACGGCATTGTCATATCTGGTGCTAACACTCATGGGTGTTTTACAGTCTGGAGCACTCATTACGGTAATATGCCTCTGGCATTGGAGGAAGTGTGTGTTTTTTTTTTCTTTTTTGACATCTTGCTGTTATAATTCTGAATGACTCAGTAAATTATTAAATAATCCACAAATACATTTCACTGTCATTTGGAGTTGTTGGTAATTGAAAAAGTAGATTGGGATATATTTAGAGGTGACTATTTGCTTATAATTCATCGATAGCATTGTTAGCTCAACATTAGCCTTTAGACTTCTTTACCCCATACTAGGGTAAAACAAAAACATGTTTCAGCTTTTTAAGCCCAATTTATACTTGTATAATAAGTTTTTTATGAGGGAGAAACACGCACAGACGGAGACAATTTGCCCTCAGACTCCTCCGTCTCCTGGGGAGTGTTGCAAGCAGTTCCCCTCCAGGACAACAGAGGGCGTAGCGCTGTTCTGTGGCATGATGTCATGTATCTGGTCCAAGATGGTGTGTTTATACTGTGTTTTTTTTTATTATTATTTAAGAAACTTTTTAACACAGACAAATTTGTCTATCATTCAATTCAATTCAAGTTTATTTATATAGCGCCAAATCACGACAAGAGTCGTCTCAAGGCACGTCACTTAGTAAACATTCCAATTCAGATCAGTTCATTAAGCCAATCAGAAATAATGTTTCCTATATAAGGAACCCAGCAAATTGCATCAAGTCACTGACTAGTGTAAATGACTTTACAACAATCCTCATACTAAGCAAGCATTTAGCAACAGTGGAGAGGAAAACTCCCCTTTAACAGGAAGAAACCTCCAGAGGATCCTGGCTCAGTATAAGCAGCCATCCTCCACGACTCACTGGGGATCGAGAAGACAGAGCACACACACACACGCACACACCAAGCAGTGTGTCCATGGTTACACTGTGATTTCTTAGTAAATATTCTATTTGGCGAGAGATAAACTTTATTGTATTTATCCTAGTGAATCTACTGTTAAACGGGTAAACTAGCAGTAGCACATCCAACGTCAATGAAACAAAAAGTTGTTATAAGGAGAGTGAGAAAGCAGCAGTGTGCTAGACGATGGCCCCCTCCATGAGGCCTCCACAGCTCAGCAGAACAATTCTCCTCCACCTCTTCATGCGCACACATCTAAACCCACGTTTCCCATCATTTCCATCCACAAATAAAACACTTGCTGCCTATTTTTCACTCCTCCAGTCACGGATGAATAAAACGTTCATATTCTGCCCAGAACACACCAGCTGCGAAGCACCGCGAAGCAGATCACTCATGAAATTTGTGCGCTGTCTGTTCCTCCTCTGTTCACATCAAGCGAGAATTTTCAACGAGCTCTTCTGCTCACGCCTACTGTTTTCCAAACCCCACCCCACCCGCCCCCTCCATCCCCATGTCCTTGCTGTGTGCATGTGTGTCAACAGTTTGCCCAGCTTGTCGATATCGGAAACCGCTGATCCTGCTGCTGTGTATTTGTTTGTATTCACATTTATTAAATCCATCTGTTCCTGTAAAAACTGCATTTAAAGTTATGGAAATGCTATGTTTCTTTGCAGGAGTGTGTGTGTGTGTGGGTGTGTGTGTGTGTGTGTGTGTGTGTGTGTGTGTGTGTGTGTGTGTGTGTGTGTTCATTTTCATCCCTCTACTCTGTTTAGATACACAAAAATGGTCACATTTATCAGTCGCAGTGTTTTATTTTGAAAGGTTTCTTTTATTTAGTTAAATTTACCGGCCTGCCTCTTCTGTTTTGGTTTGATTTCCTGCCAGATTTGACGCGGCTGACTCACGACTCATGAAAAAAATACAACTCACGCCAAAACGATCGCTGCACGGCGTGAACCTTTGCGGCGCTTCGCAGCTGATGTGACCGATAGTGTAGCTTAACAAGGGCGTTGATTAGAAGCGCTCGTCGTTACACGGCACATCTCGGCGCATTGTCACGCTTCTGCGTCTGGTGTGTTCCGGGTGTTAGTTTTTCCGCAAGGTATTCTTCAAGCTTCTCCGTGTATGCCGCTAGATATCCTTGGCGCTATTTATGTTTTTTAAGGAACAATGGTGGCAGCGTCCTGACCAATTACAAGCTGGCGTTCTCCGTCTCGATGAATGGATTTTTAGAAATGAGAGCTCGACTCAGCCCACCCTTGCGAGCCTGCTGGAGAGCCCTCGCAAGCATGGATAATGGCATTGCGTGCCTCTGTCCCGACGCAGACGGAGAAGTATAAATTAGACCTTGAGGGTACAAATAATAACTTTTGGGTCACACCTACTTACTTGCTTCAATTCTTTAAACACCTCTAGAGCTTTTTGCCTGCCAGTGTCGAATTACAAATGCAGGTGCTGCAGCTTTAGCTCGATGCAGACTTGGCAACCCCACGGGCTCACGGGTTGTAAACAGTAACTTTAGTTTTGTTTGAAGGAGAAAACCAACAACCCCCCAGCCGGCTGAGAATGACATCTGTTTCAGTCTAACCTTCCAGCCAACATGATTGAGGCATCAGACTGTTTCGTGGTTATTTCAGTGTAGAATTCTTACATATTGCTCCTTGAATGTAATGAGGTTGAGGAAACATTTACTCGTCAAAGATGCTATGTGTAAATGGCAACAGAGCAGAATGGATAAAGGCAGACGGAGAACTTAAAGAGTTCACAAAGATGTTCCTACAAATACTTGACAGACTGCCCTGAAATTAAAGCGAAACATTTACACACGTGCGAATCAAGTGTACACAGATGATAATAATAGGAACCTTTCACTTGACTGCAATAATACAAGGCTAATAACCTTTGCTAAAAGCCTCCATTAGACAAATCTTGCTTTGACTGTCAGGGTTTTGCCCTAAGAGGCTGGTTCTACTCTAACTCTTGACAAGACTGAATTTGTGGGTTTGGAATGAGTAATATTCTAAAAAGGTTATTTTGTGGAGGGGAGGTGTTTAGTCTTTGTTTTACTCGTTCTGTGGCCTCTGACTTTACAAATCCAGTATAAAAATGGTTAAAGGTCTCACTCACTCGTTTTTAATGAATCTGTAATGTACAAGAGACTGGCTTTTTCTGACCTGATCATTTTCCCGTCCATTTCCTTTCTGCGATGGAAAAAATCTTGCTTACACGACTCAGAATGACAAAAAGAACAAATATTACAGCTTCTTGGTGAAAAAGAATTTTAAATCTTGATAAAAAATTTACTAACTTGATAAAAAAAATAACTAACTGCAAGTAACATTCAGTCATTAACCCTTTATGGAGCCAGCATCAATAGACACTTCCACGCACATCTTTAATGATATCAGTTTGAGGTCTTAGAATCTCCGTATTCTAGATGTCTTCTCCACTTGAGGTCCTGCCTCAAGAGGAGAAGTTTAATTATCTCTAGAGTTGAATAATGCAACTCTCTGTATGCAGGACTCGGTCAGTCATCACTGCGCCACCTGCGGGCTGTGCAGAACAGCGCAGCCAGGTTTCTGACTGGGACCAGGAAACGGGACCACATCAGTCCGGTTCTCGCCTCCCTGCACTGGTTTCCCGTCTGTTATCTTCACACTTAAAACTCCTGGTCTTTGTTTTCAATTTCTTCCAGGGTGGTGATCCCCCCCATCTAGCCACACTCCTGAACAGACATTCCTCATCACGCTCTCTGCGCTCTTCTGACCAATGCCTGCTCGCTGTCCCTCGTTCTAGGTGTCGTACTCGCGGGGACCGGGCTTTCTCAGTCCTAACTCCGTCACTATGGAACCAGTTGTCACCCTCAGTTAGGCTGTCCCCATCTCTGCAGGTCTTTAAGAGTCACCTAAATACCCACCTCCTCTGCTTGGCGTTCCCTGAACGTGTTTGAGGTTGGCCCACTTTTATGTTGATTTTATTTCCCTGTTTTCATTGGTCCACTCTATCCCTTGTTTTATCCATTTGTTTCTACTTTAATGTTTTACCTTTTTTGCACTATTTGAATTGCTTTTATTATCAATTTATTCATTGTGTTTCACATTTATTATGTACTGTGTTCAGCGCCTTGGGCTTCCTGACAGGGTCACGGAAGGCACTTTATAAATAAAGCTTTGATTTGATTTGATTGATTTGATCTCAGGGTCTTGTTCATGAGTGAGGGAAAGCTGGAGTGTGAGGCCGACAGGCGGATTGGTGCTGCATCTGCAGTGACGCAGGCATTATACCGGTCTGTCGTGGTGAAGAGAGCGCTGAGCCGGAAGGCAAAGCTCTCGATTTACCGGTCGATCTACGTTCGTACCCTCACCTATGGTCACGAGATTTGGGTAGTGACCAGAAGAAGGAGATTGCTGATATAAGCGGCTGAAATGAGTTTTCTCTGCAAGGTGTCTGGGCTCTCCCTTAGAGACAGGGTGAGAAGTTTGGTCATCCGGAAGGGGCTCGGAGTAAACGCGCTGCTCCTCCACGTCGAGAGGAGCCAGTTAAGGTGACTTGGGCCTCTAGTCAGAATGCCTCCCTTGTGAGGCTTTCTGGGCACGTCCAACTGGGAGGAGACCTAAGGGGAGACCCAGGTCATGCTGGAAGGACTGTCTCTCACCTGGCCAGGGAACACCTTAGGATTCCCCCGTAAGAGTTGGCCTAAGTAGCTGGAGAGAGGGACGTCTGTGCGTCTTGGCTTAAGCTGCTGCCCCCGCGACCCGACTAGATATGCGTCTGAAAAAGGATGGATGGATGAATCTCAGTATTTCACCCAACCAATCATCAGAGATCAAGCTAGTTACAGTTTGAACCATTCGACTAGCCAGCACCGCAGAACATTCCCCTTCTTGCAGCTCGGTCTCTTCCCATGTTTACAGTCGGATCTCTAAAAGCAACAATGGTAGTTCTATGAAACTCTCACATCACATAGTGGACTAGCTGTGCTAAATAATATGTGCTTCACGTTGCACTCATTGAAGTTGTTGAAATCATAGCATGAAAACTGAAGCTGCAATATTTGATCATACGCCTGGAGCTGGAAAATTTATATTTTTAGACAAAATTTACAGTTTTTTAGACACAATCTTCATAATGGTGGTAAAAAAAATAATAAAAATTGTAATATTTAATCGATTTTGCTGGGTTTTTAAACTAAGATTGATATAGAAAATGGAGAACAGTTAATATGCCAGCCTATCTCGCTGTCAGTGATGATGCAGAGGAGGATGATGTTGAGGCAGATCTTCAATTATATAATGATATAAAATATTCTAATATTCAATATTTGGTCTGAAATTGTGTTTATTGATCCAGAACTTCAAGAATTTGCTTTAGTAATCTGTTTTTATAGAAAAAATTTTAGATGGTAGAGAAAATTGTAACATTCTGTATTATTCTACAGCGATGTAATGTTAGTTAGGTAGTTTTAAAGTGGCAGTGTGTAGTTTCCTGGCACTAGGGGGCAGTACACACATTTCAGGATAGTTTTACGCCATATCGCCGTGACTTTTGCTCGTTTATAAAACATTACGTAAATGTTACCTGTGGAGCAGAAGGCATGTGACCTCAGCGTGACTCCTCAGACTTTGATGGTCCATCAGTTAATTCTATCGAGAGAATACGATGCTGATTGTAGTTTTCTGTAGTTTCTGGATCTGCTCGGGGTCCTGCGCCTGCCGATGGCGTTCTCATACTACGGCAATACCACTCGGCCAAAATATATTACATCTTTTTCTATTCTGTTCTTTCACATAGGTTTTTGAAAGAGTTTTTAGCAGTTTTGTTATTAAATGTGTGTTTCTTTAAACCGAAATGTTTTTGAACGTGGTAATGTAACTTCGGTAAGTCATACATCCAGCCAATCATCTAGTGTGACATCGACAGGCGCAGGACCCCGAGCCGGCCAGAAGGAAACATGGTGTCTAATATGGCCTCTGCCAAAACGCTAGACCCGCACCTTGTGTACGTTAGACCCGATATTTTTTGTAGTTATATGGTAAAAAGCTGCCAATATTTAATTACTGGACATCATTTTATTCATTTTCAACAACATTTTGAAGGATATTTCCAGAGATTAACAGTAAAAACACACATTGTCACTTTAATGTTAAGTTCGGGCTGTTTTTCTGCCAGAACAGGGCTAGCGTCCATATATGATCATTTCATTTTCTATGATTTTCTGCATCATTTTTCTCATTTTAACAGCAAAAGTATTTTATATTTGTATATCACAACACCCTGGGATTGAAGTTTTAAAATATTTCAATGTGTGCCATATTAAAGGTTATGTATAAATTTACCAGGATACTTCTAAAAGTGAAGTTATAACAAGATGACATTTTTAGTGGTTTTTGTAAGTGACCTGCAAAGTCCTTCTGCACAGAAGCAGCAGAGAAAAGTCCTGTTCTTTTATTCAGAGATTTAAACATCAGAAAGAGACTTTGTGGAACATCATTCACATACACCGGTAATGCCAAGAATGTTCAGAGATTCTCCTGTAATAACCAGATAAGTCCAAATCCTCTGTGGAGCTTATCAATGGCATTGCCAAGGTAATTGCACTTATTAGATATCTTATGTAGCCTGGCTTGTTCAATATTTCTCTGTGCCGGGTTGATCCAAGGGCATTTTGTTGTTGAAACAAGAAGCGGGAGATGATTTGTCAGCGGTTTTCCTCAATGTCTTGATTGCAAACAGCGGAAATGGAAACATGGAGAGAGTTTGTTAGGGAATTTGTTTGATTTGTAGAAATATTGAAGCTTCAAAAGACCCGACGGAACACAAACGGAAGCTGCTGTTAATAAAAACCTCACCTGAAGTGTAACAAAGGGAAGAAATGTCAGTAAAAAAACAGTTGACCGCAGAATATCCATCTGCAAGACCTAAATTACATTCAGATGCTGGCTGTGAAGTATTTTTGTAATATTTGTAACATACCTGTAATATTTCATATGCAGATTTTAAAACGTACCTCATTGTTTGAGATGAAGTTGAAATTCAAATCCATTTTTTTCCTTAACTGGGCCCAATTGAATGTGTGTTCCATTGAAGAAAAGAAGCAGAATGGAAGGTCGTAGGTAAAGTGTGGTGGGCTTCCTGTGCTGGCTTCACAAACAGGGATTTTCCCTGCTGCCCTTCCTTGGATAAGTTGGACTCTGAACGGTTTCAGGTCAGCATGATGCTGCAGGCGCACACTGAAACAGAAACTCTGCAGGCTCTCAGACTAAACTTCAGACTAGAAGCTTTGATATCGGGGAACCATATGTTTGCTTCTCATGGGGCCAGTGCTGTGTCTGCATGGTTAGAATGTGACACAATTTAGAGTTTAGTTTATCACAAGAAAAGCAAAAGATTATACATCGATGTAAACATCAGGTCTGATTGCTTCTGCATTTTTTTTTCCCTAGACGTAAGTAAAACTGGACTGAGTGTGCTTATGTGACTACAGCTTGATGGATGCAGGTTAAATTTGTTTTGCAATTCTAAAGCAGTTCCTGCCAGCCAGAGGAAGTTGGCATTACTTCAGAGCTCTCGCAAAAATGGACCGACTCCAGACTGTCAGCTGATTTCTGAACCTCCATCATCTCCGCCGGTCCAGTTTCAGGGGTGCTTATCATCTCGTTCAGCCGTGAATATGCTGCCCTGAAATTGGCTTGGGGAACAAGGCACCAAAAATAGGGGGTTGGGTGACATTGATAATCTCTGCTAATGACACGTTAGCAGTAGCTTGCTCTGCAGGAGAGCGGTGCTTTTATCATGTGCTGTCTAAAGCTGACAGTGTCTGCCTTGCACCACCCTGAGCTGCCGGTTTCTGCTGATAAGTGCCACCTGAAGTCTGTTTGGCCTCCTGATATAATGCATCCTATAATGACTGTGTAAACCAGCAGGAGAAAAGGTGATGACTATTCATAAGGAAAGATTTTATTAGCTTTTCTTTTCCTCTCTGGTTTTCTTCCTCCAGGCTTTCATCAGTGCCAAGCATGAAGGAGACAAGGTCATTGTGTTCGACAGGGCAAATGTGCTCTTTATCTTCAACTTTCATCCTGACAAGAGCTTTCAGGACTACAGAGTGGGTGTAGAAGCACCAGGAAAGTATCCTTTTTTATCCTCAATGTTTCAACTCCTTTTTAAAAAATCTTCAGACCCTGAAGAGCTTTTCAGAGTGATACCGTTGTTTGTCACAATATGACTATTCAAAAGATCACAGGTAATATTTCAACAAGGGTATTTTAATAAGTGAGTCAGAAAAGGAAATCTTGGATATCAACAGTTCCCCGGACAGCTGAAATGACTTGACAGAAATAAGTATTTAGAGACAAGTATTTCTTTACATGGCAGAACTTTTTGACATTATGCAGGAATGTTATTGCCACAAAGAAAGAAAAAATATATAATATGGAAAACCAGCAATCAGCCAAAGAAAAGATTAGTTTAGACTAGTTTAGTTCTTTCTTGTTTTTAGAACTAAACACAACATACATTAAAGGTGAAGTAGGCAGTTTTGGCTTGCTTTTAGCACCCCCCAGGGTCCGTTTGTAAAACCAAATGCAAAAGCTTCTCGCTGTGCGTTTCTTTTTAACACCTTAGTCTAAAAGCTGAAATGTCTCCCCAGCCTTCCATAGTGTCTACAGGAGTGATTCATCACAAAATTTAACTAATCAGCTGGGTTCATGATCTAAAACATGCAGGAAATGTGCTGGACACAGACTGCAGCGCCAGGTAAGTCAGCTCATTTTTTCCTAAGTCCTAATAGAGACGCCCACCACTCTGAAGTTGCAAGTGGAATATTCTGGCCACAGGGGGCAATAGGGGCTAGGTGGCTTTTCATTAACCCAGTGAAGGGTCATTTTGGCACATACTGGCTCAAGAAAATTGTTCAAAATGACAACGTTGCAAACTATCCCTTTAACGTTTATGAGCAATCTTCCTATATGCACAAACCTAAAACCCACCCCTCCCCCCAATTAGTCTTTTTCGATTATTATAATATCAATTAAAGGTTTCGGATGCGGATGTGCTTCTTTGAGTGAAAACCCCAAAATGAAGCATTTTCTTGAATGCAAGGTATGGGACTCAAAGAGCATCCTTCAGTTCTTCATAAAGAGTCTGAACCAAGCACATGTACCAGATTCGGGGAGCCAAGATTAGTCGATTAGTCCTGATTACATCGACTACCAAAGTCAATGATGACAAATACATTAATAGGCATCACTGTTTTTTTTGTCAACCTTTGTCTTTCTCTCAAAACTGTTGCTGTACCTTCCACTGCATCGTCTGCCTTTGACTCTCACATGCAGTAGTAGCATTAGGGGTCAGCCGAGGCATTGCACAAATGCTTATTGCGAGTCGACAACAGAACTTGCGATTTTGGGAGCATTTTATGAAATTTGAAGAGAAGTGTGTGCAATGCAAAATCTGCAAGGTAGAATTTTTCTTCTATGATCGTCGTCGTCGTCTTCCTCCGCTTATCCGGGTCCGGGTCGCGGGGGCAGCATCCCAACTAGGGAGCTCCAGGCCGTCCTCTCCCCGGCCTTGTCCACCAGCTCCTCCGGCAGGACCCCAAGGCGTTCCCGGACCAGATTGGAGATGTAACCTCTCCAACGTGTCCTGGGTCGACCCGGGGGCCTTCTGCCGGCAGGACATGCCCGAAACACCTCCCCGGGGAGGCGTCCAGGAGGCATCCTGACCAGATGCCCAAACCACCTCAACTGGCTCCTTTCGATCCGGAGGAGCAGCGGTTCTACTCCGAGTCCCTCCCGAATGTCCGAGCTCCTCACCCTATCTCTAAGGCTGAGCCCGGCCACCCTACGGAGGAAACTCATTTCGGCTGCTTGTATCCGCGATCTCGTTCTTTCGGTCATTACCCAAAGCTCATGACCATAGGTGAGGATTGGGACGTAGATCGACCGGTAAATCGAGAGCCTGGCTTTCTGGCTCAGCTCCCTCTTCCCCACGACAGATCGGCTCAGCGTCCGCATCACTGCAGACGCCGAACCAATCCGCCTGTCGATCTCCCGATCCCTCCTACCCTCACTCGTGAACAAGACCCCGAGATACTTAAACTCCTCCACTTGAGGTAGGACCTCTCCCCCGACCCGGAGGTGGCAAGCCACCCTTTTCCGGTCGAGAACCATGGTCTCAGATTTGGAGGTGCTGATCCTCATCCCAGCCGCTTCACATTCGGCCGCGAACCTACCCAGCAAGAGCTGAAGGTCAGAGCTGGATGAAGCTAGGAGGACCACATCATCCGCAAAAAGCAGAGACGAGATTCTCCTGCCACCAAACTCGACACACTCCACACCACGGCTGCGTCTAGAAATTCTGTCCATAAAAGTGATGAACAGAACCGGTGACAAAGGGCAGCCCTGGCGGAGTCCAACCCTCACTGGGAACAGGTCCGACTTACTACCGGCTATGCGGACCAAACTCACGCTCCTCTGGTAAAGGGACTGAATGGCCCTTAACAGAAAGCCACCCACCCCATACTCCTGGAGCGTCCCCCACAGGGTGCCCCTGGGGACACGGTCATAAGCCTTCTCCAAATCAACAAAGCACATGTGGATTGGTTGGGCAAACTCCCATGCCCCCTCCATCACCCTTGCAAGGGTATAGAGCTGGTCCACAGTTCCACGGCCAGGACGAAAACCACATTGCTCCTCCTCTATCTGAGAGTCAACTATCGATCGGACCCTCCTCTCCAGTACCTTGGAGTAGACCTTTCCAGGGAGGCTGAGGAGTGTGATCCCCCTATATTTGGAACACACCCTCAGGTCACCCTTCTTAAAGATGGGGACCACCACCCCGGTCTGCCACTCCCTAGGAACTGCCCCCGATGACCACGCAATGTTGTAGAGACGTGTCAACCATGACAGCCCTACAACATCCATAGCCTTGAGATACCCAGGACGAACCTCATCCGCCCCCGGGGCTCCGCCGCTGTGTAGTTGTTTGACTACCTCAGCAACTTCTGCCCCCGAGATCGGACAGTCCATCCCCAGGCCTCCCAGCTCTGGTTCCTCCTCGGAATGCGCATTGGTGGGATTGAGGAGCTCCTCAAATTATTACTTCCACCGTCCGACTATAGCCTCAGTTGACGTCAGCAGCACCCCATCCCCACTGTAAACAGTGTGAGCGAGTTGCTGCCTTCCTCTCCTGAGGCGCCGGACAGTTTGCCAGAACCTCTTTGGAGCCGATCGATAGTCTTTCTCCATGGCCTCACCAAACTCCTCCCACGCCCGAGATTTTGCCTCGGCAACTGCCACTGCTGCACCCCGCTTGGCTATCCGGTACCTGTCTGCTGCCTCCGGAGACCCACAGACCAGCCACGCCCTGTAGGCCTCCTTCTTCAGCCTGACGGCTCCCCGAACCTCTGGTGTCCACCTGCGGGTACGGGGGTTGCCACCACGACTGGCACCGACCACCTTACGACCACAGCTAGCAACAGCCGCCTCGACAATCGCAGAGTGGAACAAGGCCCACTCGGACTCAATGTTCCCCACTGCTCTCGGGACGTGGTCAAAGCTCTGCCGGAGGTGGGAGTTGAAGACCGTCTTGACAGGTTCTTCTGCCAGGCGTTCCCAGCAGACCCTCACTATGCGTTTGGGTCTGCCAGGTCTACGCGGCATGTTCCCTTGCCATCTGATCCAACTCACCACCAGGTGGTGATCAGTTGACAGCTCCGCCCCTCTCTTCACTCGGGTGTCCAAAACATACGGCCGCAGGTCAGATGATACGACTACAAAATCTATCATCGACCTGTGACCTAGGCTGCCCTGGTACCAAGTGTACCGGTGGGCATCCTTATGTTCAAACATGGTGTTCGTTATGGCCAAACTGCGGCTTGCACAGAAGTCCAATAACAAAACACCGCTCGAGTTCTGATTAGGTGGGCCGTTCCTCCCAATCACACTCCTCCAGGTCAAGCTGTCGTTGCCCACGTGAGCATTGAAGTCCCCCAGCAGGACAATGGAGTCCCCTGATGGAGCACTATCTAGCACTCGTCCCAGGGACTCCAAAAAGGGTGGGTACTCTGAACTGATATTTGGCCCATAAGCACAAACAACAGTCAGGACCCGTTCCCCGACCCGAAGGCGCAAGGAAGCTACCCTCTTGTCCCCCGGGGTAAACCCCAACACACAGGCAGAGAGTCTCGGGGCTAACAAAAAGCCAACCCCAGCCCTCCGCCTCTCACCCGGAGCAACTCCAGCAAAGTAGAGTGTCCAACCCCTCTCCAGGTCTCGGGTTCCAGAGCCAATGCAATGTGTCGAGGTGAGTCCGACTATATCTAGCCGGTACCGCTCAACCTCTGCCACAAGCTCCGGCTCCTTCCCCGCCAGTGAGGTGACGTTCCATGTCCCAAAAACTAGTTTTCTTGTCCGGGGATTGGACCACCAAGGCTCCCGCCTTGGTCTGCCACCCGATTCACATTGCACCGGACCCTTCATGTTCCTCCTGCGGGTGGTGGGTCCACAGTTGGACGAGCCCATGTATCCGGTTCGGGCTGGGCCCAGCCGGGCCCCATGGGCGAAAGCCCGGCCACCAGGTGCTCGCTCACGGGCCCCAACCCCAGGCCTGGCTCCAGGGTGGGATCCCGGTAACCCTCCGGGCCGGGTACTCCGACTCTTCGTTTTAACCGCCATGATGTTTGAGCATTTTTAAAGGAAGCACGTTCAAGAGGGACAATGCCTCTGTAAGCTAATTTGTTAGTGAGCTGTTAACATTAACAGCTGTAAGATGGCCATTTCATTACCCTTAGCACATGTCATGTGTTTGCTGTACGCTATGTTTGCTAATGTTTTTCATTATAACCCTACGTTAGTTTTGTTAAAGCTACAATGGCAAATCTGCAAAACAAGCTAGCTTAAAACATTCTTTTTCACGCCTCATAACAATGGTCGAACATAGTATAGCTATAGATATATTGTGGAGATTTAAATTAGTGTAATGGTTCTCTTGGATTTGTATATAAACCCAATAACACGGCTCGGATGATACCAGCTATTGTACCTTTTGGTTGTCTGTCTCACCGAACCACTATATACGAGCGAGAACTTGGTCTTTTTATTTAAACCAATTGAAGGATGGGTTTATGAACCCCTGTTGTTTTAATTTTAATCTCAAAACATTGTTCTTGAAATAATATTTTTTTCAACTTAAATTCGTCATTTCAACTTATATTTAAACACTTCCTTTTGAGTGGCCTAAAGTTGTAATGCGGAGTTTTCCCTTTCAGGAATTGTGTGATTTTTCAGAAATTCATAAAAATTATTGTCTTATCATGTACTGTGATCAAATTTAGGCAATATGTTTATTTATTTATTTATTTTTTGCTAAGCCCAGCCCCTGTCCCGAAGGGCTCTATGCAATATGAACCGAGCATCGGTAAGCACGGACCAATAGCGTTATACTGCCACTTATGGCCAGACGTTGATCACAAAGCGTGCTCAAGCTTTTAAGGACTAAATAAATAATGTGGACCTCTCCTTTAATATGCCATCGTAGACATAGATGTTATTAATCCAAATTGGGGATTTATTTATTTTTTAACTCTAACTTGTATGTTTTATTGACCCATGTCTTTGGCTCAGATTCTAACATTTGGAAGAACAATTTCAGTTCATCTTGCTGTGGCTGAGGATTCGGTACCTTTCTTATCGTCAGCATCCTCTTAAGGGATGCTCACACCATTGGTTTGTTTTCCTCCTACTACAGTTAGTAAATTTACATCATCCTTTGAAAAAGGCTAACTCTTAGTTATTCTTGACTGTTTTGTCCATTTGTCAGGTTTCCTCGTCTTTAATGTTCACTGCTGACTGTTGATGATTCGGAAAGCTTGACTTGGCTCATAATTAAGCTCCTGCTAGTAAATTTTCAGGATGCCACGAGACGTTTAGGATCCTAAAAATGTCCCCTGAGAAGACTCTGGGCTGAGAAATGGATCAAAGATTTAAGCACTGTGTGAGACGTGTTAAAAATAAACGAGACTTGTAAAGACCCATGGTTTTAATGGCATTTCCCCCTCCTTTTCTCCGAGGCTGGTTCTTTTTAGTTGTAATTGTTGAGGGATATATGAGTCAGTTGTTTATTGTAATCTTGTTATGCTGTTAGAAGGAAATAATATCAAAGCCCAGTGATTCAGAAAGACTCTTTAGCAACATTGACTGTCAGGAATTTAATGAGTCCCACAGTTGTGATTACAGCAGGGTTAATGATCAGGAATGTGGAGAGGGACAGGAAGCTGACAGATCTGTGTTTATCATAGATGATATTACTCCCTTATGAAGCCTCCTGGAGCTCAGGCCGTCCAATTTCCCAGGTGGACACGAGGCTTTACCACTGCTTAGCTTATAACTAAAAATATGTCACAGTAGAGGTTGTTTGTTTTCTCGGGATGTGGGCAGCTAAAATTGCAAGACCATATCAATTCAGCAAACACATTCTCACACCCAAGGTGTCAAAATATGACGCATGTTACCAAGCCTCAATATATGACGATTTGGGACGCCCCAGCGCATCAGGAGATGACGATCAGGGACAAACAGCTGACGCAGCGTCGGTATTCTACGCCGGTGATGAGACGGACATTAGAACTACGTGTGAACTACTTAACCTTCCCCTCAACCCAATCCTAACCTTAAGGTCACAGTTTATGGACCTTAAGGTTAGGATTGGGGTGAGGGGAAGGTTAAATAGTCGAATAATGTCCGTGTGACGCGCATCAAACAGTGACGCCAGCGGAGACACATGAACCAGTGTGTCCCTGATCATCGTCTCCTGACGGGCTGGGGCATCCCGAATCGTCATATATTGAGGCTTGGTCACACGCGTCATATTTTGACGCCTTGGGTTTGAGAATGTGTTGACTCAGCACTAAGCCACAATGATTAGATCCAGGTTTTTTTCTTCTCAGTCTTCTAAGCGGTTGGGATGGATTGTTGGAGACTAGTTGGAAACTCAAATTGCTAGAAAATATGCACGGTTATAGTTGAAGTTATAGGACCTTGGTCTTTCCTTGTTATCGCTTGTAGTTTATGGCATTTTAAGGGCTTTTGAAATATTTTAAACTACTTTTTTAGGTTAAAGAGGCAACAGATGAGTTCTGTGAGGGACAATTGGTTGTCACAATATGCGAGCAATTTTTCTTGTAGTAATCTTTACAAAATTTCTTTAAATGACAAATCCGTTTGTTTGGAATTTGGTCACCAACTAAACTAAAAAGTCATCTCACATTAATCAAACTTTGTGACTCAAAACAGAATTGGGAAAGGTTTGAGAAGAGTTCCAGATGCAGTGACTCCAACAGTCTTGGAGGAAATTTGGTACTTGAACTTTTCAAAATTAATGCAGAGAACTTTAGTTAAGTTGGCTTAGGTAATAAAATAATGATCAGAATTGAATTTACTATATAATTAATGTGTAATCTGTTCTCATCGTTTTTAATATAGAATTGTATGAATTTATTTGTTTGGAAAAATAAGTTAGTGCTGAAACCCTTTATTATTTAGTTAACTGAGTTTTTTGTATATTAATTAAAACACAAATAAAAGTAACCCATAATCTTTTAACATTACACCTTAATTATGAGCTTTTTGATGTGGAATAATTGTACTTTTTGCCTCTAGTACATAGCTGTGCATTGATGGGGTGAGTCGTGGGCAAAGCGCTAATAGCCCTGCTGCACAGTGTCTGTAACATCATTTTCGAGGATTTATTTTCATTTAGATTGAACCGCATCTTTTCCTCCTGGTGCTTCTTTTGATGTTTAAGGAGAGGCCTCAGACACTGGGTGGGTTGAGAGGAAATGCAAATAAATGTGAGGGCAAAGCTCTGGCTGTCATTATACAGAGAGGCAGTAAACACATAAAGGCAAATGTGCTGTGTGTGTGAGGAAGGTAAATGTGCCGCTTGTACGAGGAGATGCAGATCCTCCGATGGGAACGTGTGCAGAGGATCCAATTAGGGAAGAAGACAGATGAAAGTGCCACTCAGAGGCAGAGGAGGTAAACAAGACAAGCTCAAAGAGTCCAAAAGTGCTTTTTCATTACACACAGCTGTCATATACTTAAACTTTCTTCTACCTGTGTGAGGGTCAAGGTGTCGCAGTGGAGCTCTGCTCCATGGCTGAATTTGGAATGGCTGTAATAGCTGGATACAGCTGACCACGCTGTGTGCACCACTGAAAATTGATCCACTATGGAATTTCCTTTGGCAATGTGACAAGTACCGTATTATATCAGAGTGTGTGTCTCTCGCCTGCAAAGAAATACCATTAACACACCTTTTGTTGCTCTCCGTCACATGTTGGATGACTGCCTGCTTTTAATGTGGATCTGCACGTGCTATCCCTCTAATCTGTAGCTTCCATGGTTAATTGTTTAATTGAAAATGAGCAGTTTTGCCAAGTTCAGAACTGTTTAAAATGCACATCACAGCACATCAGGGCTCATGGATAAAAACAAAGTTTTCAGTGAAGAAGCCACTCCAACACTGTACAGCACATATGTCAGACTCAAGGCCCGCGGGCCGCATGCGGCCCGCAGAGCATTTTTATGTGGCCCGCAAGATAAATATCAAAAATATATTAAAACTGGCCCGCTGGCCGATTTTGCCGCAAACACTTCAACTCCCATGATGCTTTGCGGCATCAGTGCGGAGCCGACGCGCCACCTCCTTTGTGTTTGTTCCAGCGCCTGCTGCCGGTGTCTGCAGCTCCGCTGTCTCGGACAAACTAAACACTCCTCTCACTCAGCGCTGAGTTCACTCAGCTATTTTCTGACGTTGAAGCCCAGAAATGGAGATTTTAGCCGCTCAGTAATGTGTTCACGACTGAAAGAGAAAGTTTTCCAACTAACGTCCAGACAGAGCCGATATAACTCCAGCGAACAGCGACACGCTCAAACCAGCACGACTCTGTGGCTGCTGTCATTGTGTTTCCTCCCCGACACACAACAACGCGGTCAAGCTGCTCAGACATGTTCAGCAGCACAAACCTATGTGAGCACCTGTTGTCATCTAATGTTGTCATTATTATGATGAAGATGAACAAAACAACAGGAGTCTCCTCAGCTCAGATCAACCCCATGATGCAGGTACCTGGCTGGAACAGGTGAGCATCACAGTAAACCAGTGGAGCAAACTGAGCTTTAAATATTTAGGTTTTATGCTCTTTTTCTGCTCCAAAATATGAAAGTTAAAAGGTGAGATATTGCATTTTCATTTAAGATAAAATGATATTTTTATTTTGTTGTTGGCCCGTGAGAAAAGATTTAAAAGATTTAAAGATTTAAAAGATTTTAAAGATGCTGATTATACCACAAGTAATGAATACCACTGATGCCTTTTAATTAAAACTGACTTGCTCGTGTGTAATTTGGTTATTCCACATTCAGTGTTCATGCAGAAATAAGTTTGTTTCCAAATTTAAAGGTTCAAAATTGCATATATGTTGATAAAGAAAATGTGCAAATTTGCCGTCACTTTTTCAAAAAATATTAAGTTAGGCCCTCAAGTCCGTCCCAGAGTTTCATTTCGGCCCCGTGTGAGTTTGAGTTCGACACCCCTGCTGTACAGCTACAGGGCTGTAGAACAATATTTGGCCCCTTATAGATTTCATCTGTTATTGATTTTTTTTCTTGTCACACTTAAATGATTAAAGATAAGATGTAGTTTTCAAATAATTACATAAACTTGGCCCTACATTACACACACACACACACACACACACATATATATATATATATATATATATATATATATATATATATATATATATATATATATATATATATATAAAGGAAGGAGGAGATTGGAGGGACAACAGTACACAACGAATAGACAACAACCAATAATACAGAGACAGGAAAAGACAGTGAGGTCAACATAAAAAAATACAGTTTCTCTAATTGCTGTGTTTAGGATTTTCTTAAACTTTTCTGCAGAATAGTTTCAATTTAGCCAGATTAAAGGATTTTCCAGCATAAACGTTTCAAGTCAAACGTCAGCTGTTCTCCTTCAGGATTTCTTGGTAAAGAGCTGAATTTATAACAGAAGGTGGTCTTGAAGCACCAAATCAGCCTCATACTATCACATTACCACCACTATGTTTGGCTGTTAGCATGATTTATTTTTTTTTTCTAGAAGCAGTGTTGGTTTTACATCGGATGCTATGGGAAGCACGCCTACCAAAATGCTTCACTGTGCGGGGGTGGGATTGCGCCTCATTTATTGCGCTTACATGCTGTGTCAGAAAAACAAATAATGTTGGACTGAAGTCAGGCTTTTAAAATGCATTTAAATATGTTTATCTGGCTGAAGTTAAATTTAGCTACCTAGATGATGTGATTAGTTGGCCACTCCCCTTCCAAACGTGATGAGAGACTTTATATCCCACAGTGGGGAAATTCACTGGTAACATTTCCTTTTACAGTCCCCTAATTACTAAGTACTTACATGGTAATTACATAGTAAGTTAAAGTGTAATATTGTTTCTGAGTTCTTAAACAGTTATTACCATGTAACTCAGGTTCAATTCAAGTTTTTAATTTTCTTAATCATTCTCAGTAATTACTACTTTACACAATAATTACACTTTATTACAATTATACACTTTAATTACACAATAATATACTTTAACTTACTATGTAATTACCATGTAAGTACTTATTAATTAGGAGACTGTAAAAGGAAGTGTTACCAATTCACTTGTTACAGGAGCACATACACTTAGAGAATTATTCAAAGAAAAAATAATAACAAAAGAAACTATTTAAACTAGGATAAAGGCTCTCAATTTAGCCTTGATTAATGTCATAGCTCAACTGATTGTTCTGTTTGGTCTGCAGAGGTTTTGGATTTCTACTATAGATGCCATTTTTGCTTCTCTGTGTGATCCTTTATTCTTGAATTTTGTTAGAGTGAGGGACTATGTGTTAGCCTGGCCACGACCCATAGACAAAGCTCAGTCATGGGGCAGAGTCTACGGATGTCATTCAAACCGTCTCCACATGCTATTGGACAATGAACAACGCCACCTATTCACCGCTACACATGTCATTGAATGGGGCAGTCTACCATACACCATCAAAGAAGACACAAGTAGACACAAGTACATCATTTTTCAAAATGAAAGACTCAAGTACCTCTATCTGCTCTTAAAAGTCCAAGTCTAAAGGTTCAGCCCTAAAATGTTCAGTTGCTTTTTGGCCTTTCACGGTTTTAGATGCATTTTTCCCCAGCTAGGATTTTACATTGTATCCTTGTTCTTCCATGAAGAGGAATTAAAAAGAAAAAATGAAGCAAAGTACTTTGATAAAACACACTGATCATTAACATGCAGTCATTGTCAGCTTTTCAACGAGCTCTCTAAACATCAGTGTCTTTTATTATTTTCTCTCTGACTCGTGGTGGACACAATCTTCAGGCAGCAGTCTTTATCTGGCTGGTTAGAGTATTTGAAATCCCAGCTGGATCCCGTCATGAAAGCTGTACCTGTAGGGGCAGATTGGTCTTTGATTTACACTGTGCCAATAGGCAGTTGCGATTGTGTCAGGTTATCATTCTCTTTTGCAGTCTGAGCCTTTCCTGGCATGCCGTTCAGAATAATGCAGCAATAGAAGTGGTGTCACAAACTCACAGGAATTTTGAGCAAAATAAGCACTGCTGTGCATAAATAAATGATATCCCCCCAACATTATCCATTTCCTTGATAAGGTATCTAAAAGAGAAGTATACCGCTTTTTTTTTCAAAGTAGCTCTTCGTTTGCTGTAATATATGTCAAAATCAGCGGCGCTGTCAGAAATAATTATCATACTTTTCACTAATTCTACTGCAGAAGGGTTCTCATTGGGCTGAATGAAATGTGTAAACACAAAAAAATTCAGAAGTCTTGAAATGTGTTTTTTGGGAGATATGAAAAAGAATTTGATTTCATGATATATGGTGAAATTTGAAGCTACTTTAAAATATGTGTGTAATTAACATGTTTCTTAATAAAGCTTCAGACCCAGAGATCGCAGATTCACCCAAACATGTCCCACCCAGCCCCACCTCCCCAGCAGAGAATTCTCGGTTGGAGGGTCGAGCTGTTAGCACACACACACATCACTCATCTTGGGTTGGTAGCAGATTCCCAGTCTGACTCATTGTCCCAGTCCATCCCTGACACTCACCCATCAAAGTTTAGCTAGCAGCTAGCATTTCAGTTGTAATCACTGCACTGGCCTATCCATCGGGTGGTTTTATGGCACCGGTTTGAAGAAAACCCATTCTGGTACTGGTGGTGGTCACAACAACAGTCGGTGAAATCACTGTCAAATTCTGGCACAGGTTTAGAGAGCTCCTGCGGATGTCTTTTAACCATTTCTGACAATTCTTCAGGAAGACTAGACAGGGATCTTGTATGTCTCACAGACAACAATCAATTTTGGGGGGGTTCTAGGTATTATTTAAAATGCAGACTAGATAAGAAAGAAATCACTTCTTCACGTCTGTGGAGATTAAACTCCCCGCTAGATACTCAGAGAGACTGGGTGTTCATGTTTACAGTCCAGGGGAGGAGGAATCCAGACTCGAGACCACCTGCATGGGGAGGAGAAGGGCAATGATGACGCAAAACCTGCTCCAGCCAGCTATCTACGTTCATTTAGGCACAGTTCAAGGAGAGAGCAACTGAGAAAGGAAAATGCACACAAGAATTTGAAACGCACTTAGGGAGTATTTGTCATGAGGCAATAACAGTTTAACATGGTCAAAAGCTCCGGTCAAATTAGCAAGAAATAGGACTTTTAAAGGACATGTTGTATGTATTCTCCATTTTTCTTAATATTTTAATGCATTGCTGAAGTGTCAGATCATGAGACGATCACCAATATTTATGTCGACCCAGGTCGGTAATAAGCTGGGAGTCTCCATCCTAGTTTGCATGCGCATTAGAAAACTGATCTCTCATATAAAGTTTGTTCCACCCCGGTACAGTAGGCGGCGACATGCGCCCTACTTGTTAGCATCCTTCCAGTTAGCTCATACAGTAGCAACACAAACAGTAAACAAACGCTGGCGGGAGTTTAGAAGACAGACTTGAAACAGGATATGCATATGCCCCAAGGCTGAAGGAATGGACAGCAACACTGCAGTACAGCTTATTTGGTATGTACTGTACTGTTTGATGGTGTTACACGTGTTGCTTTGTAGCAATGATATTATCAGAAGACGACTTCTGTGGTCTCGTCACTTACAGAAAGCAAACATCGGACTGGTTCAGTTTGGCTGAGCTGTTCACATGCTGAATATATTCAGATTCCTACCGCATTATGTGGATGCTTCAGCTCGACTAGAACCAGTTTGCCTTCAGTCAGACTAACGCATTTACATGCATTTAAAAAAGACGTGGATATTTTAGGGCAATACCTTGGTTTTCTGGTGTGCGTGTAACCACACCGTGTATTGTATCAGGAGAATAGCTAGGATTAAGCAGTTTCTTTCACGTAAACATCTGGAAACTGCCATCCACGCCTTCATTACCACCAGACTGGACTACTGTAACTCGCTTTATGCAGGCATCAAGCAGGCCTCCATAGCGAAACTACAGAAGGTCCAAAATGCCGCAGTCAGGTTACTGACTGGTACCAGGAGATCTGAACACATCACGCCTGTCTTGGCATCCCTACACTGGCGTCCAGTCTCTTTTAGAATTTCGTTTAAAGTTCTGGTGTTTGTTTTTAAATGTTTAAATGAGTTGGCTCCACGTTATCTATCGGATCTGATCCATCCTTATGTTCCCGCAAGGAACCTTTGGTCAGCACAACAAGGACTGTTGGTCGTTCCTAAACACAGACTACAATCTCAAGGGGGTCGTGCTTTCTCAGTGCTGGGGCCAAGGCTCTGGAATGAGCTACCTACATGTGTTAAACAGGCCACCACGCTCGGCAAGTTTAAGAGTCAGCTGAAAACACACTTTTATTCTTTAGCTTTTATTCAAGAAGAGCCTCGTTAACGGATGGCTTTGCACTTTTTTGCTGCCCCACCTAGATTTTATCTACATGTTTTTGTTGGTTTTTAAATGGTTTTACATGTTTTTATTTTTTATGTTTATTTCTGCTGTGCAGCGCTTTGTTTGGTCCTTGGGCCATATGAAGGTGCTAAATAAATAAAGTTTAGTAGTAGTAGTAGTAGTAGTAGTATTGGCAGGGCCTAAAAATCAAATGACTCCGATTGGAATCAGGGAGAAAATGTAATTGGAACATCCCTAGAACCAATATGTTAGGAAATGACTACAGATATCTGTGCAGATATATCATACATCTTCATTGTTAATCCTTTATTGTGGACTTTGATTGTTGGTTTAATCCACTTCTGATTCATCTTTGACACAAACTGCCTTTACCGTTCCTTCCCATCTGATGTAACATAACTCTGGCTGACCAGAAAGCAAAGTGATGTTGACTCTGAAAAGGCTAGACACAGATTGCCAAGGCGTACAAGGCCATGCCACATTCTTTAGATGTGCACACACAGCTCACTTAACTCTCCTTTTTGCCCACAGCAGATTGCTATTACTTCCATACAGCCTGGGAAGGAAAAACAAGCTTCTATAGAAACTAAGTGGTAGCTGAGTCCACAGCATTGGTCATTGTGAGATTGTTTTCAGGTCATCAATGACTCTAATCATGAGGCTTGGGACTGCCTCCTTCTCTTTTTAGTCATGTGGTAAAACTGGTTGTGTTCTTTAATCTTCCTCTTTATTCACAAGGGCTGTATTGATCACTGTGTTGCACAGCTGAACTGCAGGCTGTCGCCGCAGCCGTCTGTAGCCACTAACAAAGACATAATCGCTCAAACCTTCCAACTACCAATTTGTTCTGGTTTTCACTTCCTCACTGAGAAGTTTGCCAGGGAACTCCAAATTACTGTAACTATGCCTCATTTCCAGTACTTTCTGAGTTACAGGCACACACACACACACACACACACACACACACGAACAAGCTCCAGTATTAAAACCACTGACAGGTGGAGTGAATAACATTGATTATTTCATTACAGTGGCACCTGTCAGGGGGCGGGATGTATTTTGCGGTGAATGAACAGTCAGTTCTTGAATTTGAACTGTTGAAAGCAGGTAAAATGGGCTCCTGGAAGAATTTGAGAGACGTTGACGAGGGTAAATTTGTGATGGTTTGAAGAGTGGATCAGAATTTTTCTGAAACGGACACATTTTAGGGAATGTTCCCTCATGCTGTGGTTAGTGCCTACAAGGAATCGGTGATCCTGTAATAAAGGTCATGGATACCGGCGCCTGTTGAGAGCAAATCCCTTGTCTGTTATGGATGCGCTGCTATGCTACAGATACCTTAAAAGATTAATGCTTGTTGTAAAAGAAAGGCTGGTATAGTGTGGTGGTTTGTTGTGTTTGAGGCTGCGTAGGCTCGTATGCCCCCTCTGAAGCTCTGACTACAGTTCTCTTCTCAGAGGACTTGAAAAGTTCATGTTTTCTTTCACATCACCTGAGATTATCTACAGAAAATAAGATGGTAAAATCTTATCAAAGTCCACAAGGAAAGGTGTGAATGTAGAGTGATAGTCAGGTCAGTGATCCACTAGGACACCTGTGGACGTTCCTTTAAAAGGTTCCAGCTCTGATAGTGGCAGACCAAACAACACTTCATGGCTAAGGAATTCCCTGATGGCTCTGAACTCGTTCAGCAGGAAGAAAACATGTTTGGCAGTAGCTCTGGGAACAAAACGGAGAGTTCAGGATGTTGAACTCCTCGTCTCTGGATCTGTCTAATGTGTCGGTGCGGGATAAACAATACAGGTCCATAACAACTTACACGAAATATTTGGTGCTACATTCTTTGGTGCCATTGGTCCAATGAAGACTACAGGACTTTCTGTGAAAACTTCGTAATTAATATACCACTAATTGTAGATGGCTTGAATGGCCTCAGTTTAGAGAAACAACATTAATATTCTACCGGACTGATGAGCTAACGGCTAGTCCAAAACAATCAAAGTGTATTCCTGCATAGCAGTACGTGCAAACATTGTGTGTCAACAATCAAGTGGCTGGTTATTAATCTAAGTGGCACCGGAAAGGGAAAAATAACCATGTCAGAATAACCATGAAAGGTTAACAACACTGCAAACCCGCATTTTCATTGGATGTATAAGCATTGCGCAACGTCCGCAAAGAGTAATATGCAGCAATTAGCTGCATTACATTCGATGTGTTTTCTACCAGCTGCAAAGCGACATGTCTTGGGCACATTCCGAAGGCATAGCGTTGCTTCGCGGTGCTAAATTTACTCTTCAGGGCTATTTCCTTATGCGCTTCACTTCCAGAATGTGTCAGGCGGAGCCAGGCAGGAGGTTAATGTATATATATATTTTTTGTTACTGCAGTCCATGTTTCCGAAAAAACAAGAGACCCCTTCCCTCGCTATTGATAACAGTTTCCCGTAATGGATTAGTGTCAGAAGATTCTAGATGACCGGCGAAGACGAGCCATACACAGTAAGTTGATAAATGCATAAAAACATTTCACTGTAATGTGAAATTAAATAATGAGATGGTAATTTACATTATTTTACAGCCAACTATTTGCTTCTAATTCACCGTTAGCAATCTTAGCGTATGTTAGCCTCTAGCCTTATTTACCTGATATTAGAGTGGAAAAAAAGATGCTGTGAAAAAAATAACTTCTGGGTCGCTCCAGTTGTTTGTTTAGGTAAATGTAATAGATAAATGGCTTGTATTTGTATTAATTATTTTAATGCACTTCTGTCTTGACTAGTTTGACTAGCCTCTATCTTATCAGTCCTGAAGGATTTTAAAGACCCTTGTTTTCACCCAGTTCATTCATGAAGGTATTTGATTAAAATAGTAATATTTTAGAAGTTTTACACTTCATAATGAACAAGATCTCCAGCACATCCTAGACTAATTTTTATTTTTTTATTTTTCTGGACTTAACCTTTCTGAAACTATGATAAATGGATTTTACTTCATCATTTTAATTAAGATATAGTTTCCTCAGACATTTAGTTGACCATCCTTGTATCGTGAGTAATTTCTGTCATCCACAGCACAATGACATTCTCACTGTCAATAAATCCCTACAGTGGGAAGCTCAGGAGAGGACGTGTGGGGGAGGGAAGCCTCGTTTTCAGCAGCCACGTATGTTGCACATGCATGCTAGAACTTCTTTTTAATCATCACAATCAAAGCAGACGACGAGCACCCAGCCAAAGTACAATTTTCTTCAGCTCCGGGGCAAAATGAGGAAATGTTGGAGGATCACTCTCGGACGACAGAGCAACATCTATGGGGAGACCATGATTATTCACACAAGCAATTAGAGCATTGTTTGAACGTCTGCCCCCTTTCTCCTGCTTTTTGTTACCGCACTATTCCTTATAGACCTGATTAAATAATGCACAGCACAGATGTTTGTGGATTTTTTTATTTTTTACACTGTGCTGTATATTGTTAGACAAGAAGATGACTTCCAATTATTTCCAAGTGGGTGGAGCAGAACTATTGTTTTTGCTGTTAGGAAGTTTCCAGAGAAAACATTTCGACATTCTTGTCGAAGTTTTAAAAAGTTTTTAAAGAGTGTCCCAAATACTTTAGCGACAATAATACTAAACTTCTTATTATAAACGGACACCATGGTAATATTAAGCAGTTTGGGTTTCCTTTTTAATGGTCTGATTTATGTCTTCTAGCATATCTGGTTTTCTCCATTTCTTCCAGCTGAAAGACAGAATTGTTTATCTCACCTATTTTATGTTCATGCTTTTGGGCTTCCTTTAGAAAAAAAAAGGTGGGTATATCCTGAAGCCTTCTCTACAGCATATGGCGTGATTTACATATTTCATGCTGTGTCTTTCTATCATGGTTTCTTTGTCAGAAAGCACGCAGTTCATGAGAACCACATTATGGAAGCTGCCATCAGCTCTTCAGGATCTGCGCATCCTTATTCAGATGCACAGAAGAGAGATTGTGCAAGAAAATACAAAAAAATCAGGAATAAGTGACAGCACGGGGGATAGCGTTACTCCCCCGTCCACACACACCGTATATTCATCTACATGACCAGAGGCATTTACATATTCGACTGACACAACGCTGTTGCAGCCCACAAACCTCTAGTTGTTTTATCATTTAAAATTTTATCTGATTTCTCATTTTTCTTTTTTGAGAATGATTCAGTGTCAAACAAAAGGTAATCATCTTTTGCATTACACAGACTAACATTACAGCTGGTGTGTAAAGAAAGAAAATGCGGTTTGTTTGGGATAAATAGTGTAGATTTTGGTGTTTTTGATTTAAATAAGGATACCGTACTTGACTTCAGGCCTCAGCAGATGGATGCCTTCAGGTGCAGCGGTGCTTTGAAGTTGGGAAATTTACCATATATCTGCAAAAATGTAACTTGCTAACAAGTCCAAAACGTAGATGTGGACAGTCATGGTAAACAAATGAGACATATGTGGTTTTTGTGTGTGTGTGTGTGGGGGGGGGGGGGGGGGGTTATGGAAATTGAGCAAAATGAATCTTCCTAGAGTTAAAAACGTTAAAGAGTAAGTCACCCCCAAATCAACTTTTTTCTGATAAATAATATAAATGCGTGTGTAATCGTGCTGCAGACACGTGTAGTCAATAGTTTAGTACTTTAGTGCATTTTAGTTCACATTTAAATTTTCTGCCTAAAACGGTCAGTGTTTTGCCGTTGTCAGGTAAAAACTCTGCACTGCATTTGAATTAAAATCTGCCATCGCTATTGGCTAAAAGGTACCGTAGGACGTTAGCTGGTACCATATGATGTTGCAATGTCATTGTGAGCCTGTGTGTGTGTATTTTTTAGCGGCTCCGCCCTCTCGGTCTGCTAAGCAACAGCATTTTTTGCATTTTTCAAACAGGAAGGGGGAGCGGAGTAAGACGCTGGTAGGGGGTGACTTTCTTTTTAAGAATTTTAAGCAATTTTTGAGAATTTATGGCACTGGTACTTATGTTTTTTACAGATTCCTATCAAAGGTTATAGACACTCTCTCTAAGTTTTGGTCATATAAAGGAAGGGTTGGGATTCCTGGACAAAGCCTTTAAAGCAAGTGATAGGAACCCTAACCCAACCCTCTTTTTTCAGACTCCTCCCCTAAGCCACCCCCCCACAATATCGGAGAATGAACAGATACTGTCACACAACCGTAAAAACATTACTAGTCTTAATTTTGCGCAGTTTTTGGCACACATAAGTGCCTACCGTGAGAGGGAGCCTCTGATTGGCTGATGGAATCAAGCAGCGTGAGCTTCCCGTATGTGTGATCCATTATCTTCTGGATACTGAGAAGTTACCGTTACCTCTGACTAAAGCTGTCTCGCCAACACTGCTGTGAGGAGCGCACACACACACACACCCACACACAGAGACTGCGCTGCCGTGCCTTGAGCTGCACGGCTGTCGTTTAAGTGAGACGCCACAAACTTTGCCCCGCCCACGTGCTCAGAGATTTCCCCGTTCCTGAGAAGTGTGTGTGAACAAAACCTACCTGTGCAGGACCCGAACTGATGCCACCCAGTCTGGTTCATGCTGGCCCAGATGTCAAGGCGCCAAATTTTTGAGAGAAAGAAACCACTGGGACCTAGATTGGAGACCTAGCAGGGAGCACTGGGCTTATAACACAGTAAAGCCCCTCTGCTACTTTGGCTTCATGCTACATAACCATTTAAAAATGAAGTATGTACCTTATAAAGCTAGCCCAGCTCTGGCTTTACTTCCTGTTCAGCTGCTTCAAGCTGATTACGAATGTGTAGAGGGGGAGGGACGGATCAGAGTGCAGTTATTAAAAAATGGACGTTCACGGTGATCGGATGGGGTTTTCACCGGATTATTCCTTTCAAAGGCAATTTCAATTATTCAGTATGTTGACCAAACATTTATTTGTCATCAGAATGTGAAGAACATTTCAATTAATGTCAAATGCTCCAGAAAAACATACTTCCACGCTTTCAAGGCAACCATGACATATTCTGAACTGCCATATTTTAGTTTTTACTGCTTTGGGGGGGTGATGAATGGGGGTATTTCAGTGAGTATACATTCCTTGAACGCTGCTTAGCCAAATAAACTAGTTTTAAACCTTCTCTTCTGTTTCAGTTTGGTTTTATTGCATTTGATCTTTAAAGCTTATTCCTCAGGCTCTTTGCACCTTAACCTCAGTCCTTGTCAGATATAAAATCAAGCTGGATTCGGATGAGGTTCTGTACGGAGGACACGGACGGCTCGACCACAACACAGAGTTCTTCACCGAGCCCACGCCCTTCAACGGCCGCTGCAACTCAGTGATGGTAAATAATTTCCCTCGTGACACTTTTGACTCATCAAAGGTTGTTTTGTTGAATGTCAGCGAGTCCTAGCTTTGGAGCACACTACAATTACAGATCCAGAGCTGTTGACCCTTTTCTCCTAAACTGTGCTGTATCACCATCCCATTGTGTATGCTAATTCCAGCGTGTTTTGGAGGTTGTTGGACATTCACACTGAAGAAGTGGTAAAATTAAGCCTACTCAAAAATGTCAGCATGAATGTGAATTGACTGTTGAGGGTGCTGTTGACGGATACTATTGTCCTGCAAAGCAAAATGCAGAAAGTGGGCATTTTTTTTTCTAAGGAGTTGGTCACAGCTGACAGCATCAGAAGAAGTTGTGGGTGGTGATGCGATGAATCCAGAAATAACACAGAAAAGGAAATGATTCACAAATAAAAGTTTAGATGATCATTTTCAAATTACTTCTCTTTCATCATCTCAAAATAACTTATTTTCTTATAGTGTTTTATGATCAGGCATAGACTTTTATTGGAATTTATTGGAAATTTTTATTTTTTTAGCATTACCTAAGTAGAAACAAAAGCTGTCATTGTGGTACCAAATATAGTACTGTGAGGAAAAAAATCTGCATACTTCAACTCCCCTTCGTTTTCAGACTTCTCATAGTTGTTTTGTCCCATTTGTAAAATGTCACACTGTTTACGGTAATGTGTGTTAAAAGCAGAAAAGAAGAAATTGCCAAAAACCACATAAATGAAACAAAAATTAAAACTTTAATTTAACAGAAAACTAAGTATGGGTGTTCCGACCACACCAGTCACATACTTTGAGATTTATCAGCCTGTAAAACTTTGTCATTTAGCATGACTACAAATGAGACGTTGGCACATTGCAAATGACGTCACCACAGAATCTCCTCTCCCATAGCGTAGCTGCTACTTACCACATGGCCAGATTTATGTTGGTTCTTTCCTTCTGATGGAAGGATTTGAAGTTTGCTGAACTTCCAGCCATTTTCCCTCTGTTGTCCTGGTTCATTGCCGTCATTTTGGTGATTTGCATTTGTAATCCTGGACATATTTTCACACAGACCCTAAAATAACGTTTCAAAATAAGCGTGTTCTTGGCATCAAAGCATGTCTTTGATCCAGGGTGTATCACAAACGGAATTAGAAAATAGCATTTTTGGCCCTATTGACTTGCTTTTTTTTTTTTTTTCGTTCTTCCGGGAACCCATGGTCCGGAAGTAGATGGGCGTGACTTATGCCCCCTATAGGAAGTTGAAAATTAAATAGCTTAACTTATGGTTGGCCTAACATGATACAACAATTACACTAACAAAAATTCATTGTAGTAAAAAATTACTTTTGTTGTATGTCTCTTTTCATTTTTAATTTATTCCTTGTGTCATAACATATTTTAAGAGAGAAACTGGAGGACCAAATAAAAATCTAAAACCTCTCTACATGAGATAAGTCGCACCTTTGTAGTAAACTTTTAAAAAGCACTGAAAAAGTTTTGTTTAAAGACCAAGTTCACTGACAAAACTTTAAAAAAATATATTTATTAGATCTGATTGGTCACTTTGAGTTTAACATGCTGGCTAAGAGCAAGTCTTCTAACCCCTTTTCCTGTCTGAGCTGCTGGGGAAAAAAATCAAAGAGGAACTGCTCCGATTAGAAAATCCAACCACATCTTCATCACACTGAAAATTAGCATTCATGAACTCACCCATCTTGACTTGCAACGGGGAAGGCTGTTTGGGATTTACCATCCAGGAAACAGCAGAGAACGTCTTGGCAAGTTGAAGCTAGCCATTAGCATTAGTAACTGCACAACACAGCAGAACTCCTTCAGATTTGTGTTATCAATCAGAGCCGAGATGCCCAAATATCAGGAAATAATATCCTGCCGTCTTCTGCTCCCTACTCCTCTGGCTAACTTTTAGTTCTTGAAACAAGAGCGCCAGAGCTGTTTTCCAGAGATCGACTCACAAGAAAACAATTCATACTAGACTACTGCTAATGTATTGAAAAAACCAAGTGAACTGAGTCTTTAAAGAAAACAAAATTTTATTTTCCTTTTAAATGTGTGTCTTAATCACTGAAATGAATGTTTTCTTTCTTTGTCACACTATAACAAGCCAGACCTCCTTTTGTGAGTGATTTGTTTATTTCCACCTTGTTTCAGGCTCCTAATGCCTGGTCTTGTACGATCATTCAGCTTTTGTTGCAGCCCTGTTTGTTTTTTGACATTAAAGCTGCCTTTCGAGGCTAAATAAGCTTTTATTTTAATTATTTATAGTTCTGTAGTTTTATCGTTGCAAATTCATTTTTGGAAGTGCTGGCAGCAGATATAAAATGTGATAAAATGGCTGTCATCCTATTAATATTTGCTCCTTTTTATGTCCAATGTTTGATTTCACAAATCAGTTTAATTGGCCTAAAACGGGGTTTGTAGTGGGAGAATCTTGTAAAGCCATTCTAATGAGGTTTAAGTGTGTTGCCATGAAGGAGTGCGGCTTCCTTGGCAAAATGCCACCATCTCCCCGGTCAGGGACTCTCAGCTCAACAACGGCACTATAATTTATTAGCTTCCTTTCAAATTGTAATTTAAGAAAAAGGAAACAATCAAATGTGCCTACACATACACTGAGGACGGAGCCGCCCGTCAGGGGATTGGGAACTATTGTTTTTAGCCTCCTTATAATCAGGATTTCTTTGTGAATATCATACTCAGCTTTTCCTTTGCTCCAGCCGACAGTTGTCCTGGAGTTGAGCATCGTGGGAATCTGATATCTCAGCTCCTTCAGATGCAACTGCAAACACGGTGCATTATTCATGGTGTCAGAACTTACCTTCTCATGCGTGCACCCCTTAAACTTGTGCAGCATTGCGTGTGTGTGTGTGTGTGTGTGTGTGTGTGTGTGTGTGTGTGTGTGTGTGTGTGTGTGTGTGTGTGTGTGTGTGTGCGCGTGCGTGCGTGCGTGCGTGCGTGTGTGTGTGAAAACTATCTTCTCATTAAACGTGAGGCCTCCATCACGAGGGGCGCTTTAGGCTACATCAATGAATCTGTCCTTGACATTTAAAATGGTTAGGTTTCATCTTGGCTGGTCTGTTTTACGTTGGCCCTCTTATTTTTCTTCCAGGGGTAGTTATATGTATAGTCACTGAGACTAGTCAGTGACTTGATGCAATTTGCTGGGTTCCTTATACAGGAAACATTATTTTTGATTGGCTTAATGAGCTGACCTGAATTGGAATGTTTATTATGTGAAGTGCCTTGAGACGACTCTTGTCGTGATTTGGCGCTATTTAAATAAAATTGAATTGAATATTGTTAAATGCAACATTAAATTACAAAAAGATTAATTAATTAGTCAAGATTACCAAATATACATATGTATTTGCTCATTCGGAGATGTTATTTTATCAGATTCGTACCTGAAAACTGAGATTGGTACAAAAGTCCTCTCTTTCACCATCTCGGAGCACAATGTTAGTAATTTAAGTCCGCCCCAGATTTGACACACCGCTTGATGAGGTGTTTGTTTCTCTGAACTCAACTTGAACCTCTCCTGATCAATACTGGAAGTGTTGCTGTTAATAGGGGAAAAACATTTTGCACAAGATGTCTGACAGAGAGCTATGCTGCTTCAAATTTTCATTTAGCAAAGCTTGGCTCTTATTAAGCACATCCATTCATTTATGATTCTCTTCGCTCTGGTTTCTTAGGCTTTTTTTTTCTGAAGACTGAATCTTTTGGAGTTTTAGTTCAATTTTCACCAGTTACTGCATACATTTCCACAGTCCTTTGTTTTAAATTCAAATTGATTTGAACACAAGCATGTCACCCGTGTCCCTCTTGGCTAAAATGTGAAGTTTAGTTAGCTAGTCATCTGCTAATTTTGGCACCAGTGTGAATTAATGGGGGAATCGGAGGAAGTGAGGAGGATGGAGCCGACGGGGAGGGAAGGATGGAGTCAAGTGGGGACTCTTCTGCACATACGTTATTAGTATTTTCTTTATACGCTGCTTCATAGAGATTCTAGAGTGAGGCAACAGTAATGCAGCTTTTTCTCCTTCTCACACCTACCTGGTTATGACAAGAATAATCAGACAGAAGCCACTGCGGGGGCTGCAAAAGGTGCCCACACCATCCATGTTTTATTTAACAACTAATGCTTTCAAAGTCTGTGCAAACTTCTTTTCGCCTCTCTCTTTAATGCGTCTGTCAGTTCTCCAGCTTCCTCGTTACGGAGCGATAATAAACTCTCTGTCCTCCCAGAATGCATCACACCACAGAATGTGGATGCACATAATTAGAAGGAGCCAGCAAAGTCAGGCGCATCCTTGTGTCTTGGTAGGCTTTAGAGAACACCATGTAACCCTGACATCTCACATTTGCAAATCTGGTCAAAGCTTGTCTCTTTAGCCCTATTTTCCTGGGTCATTTTATACGTCGTCACAAAAAAATCAGTAAAGATTAAAACCTTATTTTTCCTCAAAACAAAGAAGTAGGCAAATAATAGATTCAATGAGAAATGAAAAGGGTTTTATGGAACACTGAGTCCTTCGCATCGAAGTGGAAGGTTTTTTTCAAATTAATGAAACATATATATATATATATATATATATAATGTTGTGGAGTTAATGTCAATGAGAGTAAAGAACACAAAAGAGAGGAGGCATATTTTAAGGTGTTTTTAGGGGTAAATAAGTAAAAAGTTGTTTTCTGATTCCCTGTCCCCTAGGATCAGCAAAAATTCAAGATTGAAGAATAAAACATTTGTTGTTCACCAGATAAACTAGAAGAAGGCTAAATGTAGTCTATATGTATATAGTCTGGCTATGACCCATAGACAGATATCAACCATGAGGCGGAACCTATGGTTATATTTTAAACCGTCTCTGCATGCTATTGGACAATGAGCAACATGACATACTCACATTCTCAGTCAACGGGGCAAAGACCTAGTTTGGACATCCTACAGACCTGGTCTGGACCGACAGACTCCATGTAGACGTGATCTGCACGTCCATGTGACGTTGTCTGTTTGCAGGGAAAGGATTTAACTGCCTGTATCTGCTTTTTACTCTTCAAGAAAAGCCCATCTAAATAATCCAAAGCCGTTTCACGAGCCATCTCTATCTTAGTTGTTCCACTCCGTTGCATCATCTCGTCCACCAAACCGGTAGAGAGCTGTGATTGGCCTCTCACAAAACCGATTGGGCCAATGGTAAACCTGCTGAGGCTACATTGTACAGTAGTGTGGCTAGACCGGCATGCAAAGGAAAATCCTTTTTGCTTTGTCTATGGTCGGTCTAGATTTCTAGACTAGCTGGCAAAAGGGGCATTAAGCTGAAATACGGAATGTTCCTACCATCCAAGAACTGTGCAGCTCTGCTCCGCTTAATAAAAAGTCCATTTTAACTTCTTCCTAGAAGACTTGCATCAAACAGCTGAATGTCCTTTATTTCCCTCTGATAAAGAATTAAATTGGAGTCAGGTGTTTCCAGATAATGCCATCTCAATCGCCCCGTTTAATTGGAAGAACAGGAATCAATCAAGTAATGTTCACAGTAAATTTGTGGATGTTGCCCAAATAGAGTAGATTTCTCAAAATCAACATGCTGTGATGGTAAACGGACTGGACAAAGTTAGAGGAGAAAACTTCTGGTTAAAGTTAAGATTGCTGAGCGCCTACTGTAAGTTAAATTCTTTCACTGATTGAAGAAATGTGAGATCGTAGCTGTTCTTTCCATCAGTCGACCGGTAAATATCATTACAGGAGTAGTTGTGAAGGTTACAAAGGACCGGGGGAAAAAAGAGGACTAAAGGCCACTTCATAAGACCATGTGGACAATCACAAAGAATGTTTTGTTGGCATAAAAAAAATTGTTTGGAGAAAGACTGAAGATCCTCAGACGAAATTAAATCACAACAAGGACGTGGCGGTAGGAGTGTAACAATATCAAATCAAATCAAACTTTATTTATATAGCACTTTTCATTCACAGCAAGAAACACAAAGTGCTTAACAGATTAAAATGACCCATATAACCCACATTCCCTCCCTTTCCCACACTTAAAACAGTTATGACAGTTTTACCCCAATCCACAAACCATTCCTAGGCACACACACACAGACACACACACACTCGTACACATAACACATTAAAAGACCACAGTAAACACTAGGCTGAGCTCAGATTGGACAGATAACGAAAGACACGCCATCAAGGGAGCCATCTGCCTCGACAGCAGCAGATCCACGGCAGCAGCCAAGATGCCAGTCCACGGCGCCCTGGGAGGGAAGGTGGCAACCCCTGCCACAATCTGGGCACTACCCAAGGAGCGCCCCAGCCGCCGCCACCGGTCCCGAGGCAGAGGGCTCCACAAAGTAAACAAGTATTAAAATACGTAACATGTAAAACCACAAGAGCTAATATGGATAGTAAAATATCCTATTAAATTTGATTATACAAATAAAACGAGTGGAGGAGTTTAAGTATCTCGGGGTCTTGTTCACGAGTGAGGGTAGGAGGGAGCGGGAGATCGACAGGCGGATTGGTTCAGCATCTGCAGTGATGCGGACGCTGAGGCAATCTGTCGTGGTGAAGAGGGAGCTGAGCCAGAAAGCCAGGCTCTCGATTTACCGGTCGATCTACGTCCCAATCCTCACCTATGGTCATGAGCTTTGGGTAATGACCAAAAGAACGGGATCGCGGATACAAGCGGCCGAAATGAGTTTCCTCCATAGGGTGGCCAGGCTCAGCCTTAGAGATAGGGTGAGGAGCTCGGACATTCGGGAGGGACTCGGAGTAGATCCACTGCTCCTCCAGATCGAAAGGAGCCAGTTGAGGTGATTTGGGCATCTGGTCAGGATGCCTCCTGGACGCCTCCCCGGGAGGTGTTTCGGGCATGTCCTGCCGGCAGGAGGCCCGGGTCGACCCAGGATACTTTGGAGAGGTTACATCTCCAATCTGGTCCGGGAACGCCTTGGGGTCCTGCCGGAGGAGCTGGTGGAGAAGGCCGGGGAGAAGACGGTCTGGAGCTCCCTAGTTGGGATGCTGCCCCCGCGACCCAGACCCGGATAAGCGGAGGAAGATGACAATGACAAATAAAACAACATAAATGTGTAACACAACAGTAACTAAAATAAATAAATGAGTAAAACAAGCAATGCAATTAATAATAATCAGTTAAAAGCTAAACTGAAAAGGTGGGACTTGAGCCCGATCTTAAAAACATGAACGTTCTCTGCGGTCCTGAGATCCTCCGGCAGCCCGTTCCAGAGGCGAGGGCCATAATAACTAAAAGATGCCTCGTCGTGAGTGTGAGTCCTGACTTTAGGAATGACAAGGAGACGGCTGCCAGAGGAGCACAGGGACTGTGAGGGTTCATATGGTAAAAGCAGTTGTGAGAGATAAGATGGGCCAATACCATTAAGACACTTAAAAACCATTAAAAGTATCTTAAAATCGATCCTGAAACATACTGGGAGCCAATGCAGTGATTTTAAAACCGGAGTGATGTGCTCCCGCTTCCTGGTCTTTGTCAGGACACGAGCTGCTAAGTTTTGTAAAAGTTGTAGACCTGAAGTACTCTTTTTGGGAAGACCAGAAAGCAGACCATTGCAGTAGTCTATCCTACTGGTGATGAAAGCATGCGTCAGCGCCTCCGTATTGACCCGAGAGAGAATGGGGCGGACTCTGGCAATGTTCTTGAGATGATAGAAACCTATGTTTATTATGGTCATCAATCCGCATGTAAAAACAGATGGAATAAATATCAACTGTGTTCTTATTTTGAAAATTATTATTTTTTGAATAGACAATTCCATTCACTTGTAATATTTCATATCAGTCATTGGATCTTAAATTAAATCAATTCAAAATGGCTACGGTGACTGAATTTGAGATTTCATCACACATCAAATCACAGTCCACTTTATCAATATGCATTGATAATTGGAAAACTTTTTGGGAAAAACCTGGTCTGATGCGAAGAGATGGCATCCATCCCTCTTTGGATGGTGCAGCTCTTCTTTCTAGGAACATGGCCAGTTTTATTAGTCCTCCATGACACCCCAGGGTCCAGACCAGGAAGCAGAGTCGTAGTTTAACCCACCCCTCTGCAGCTTCTGTACTGTTACCCACCCACTACCCCATAGAGACAGTGTCCTGCCCACGGCCAAAATCACACAGATTAAATATCAGGCTTAATAAAGCAAATCATGGAAATCTCATAAATATTAGAACAAATTCAACTGAGCAGAAAACTAGAAAAATTAAGTTGAACATTATTTTTTCTAAGACTTTGTTAGCGAATGGCTTGATTTGTGATAATCAGATTTCTTTGCTGTCTCTAACACATACTAATTAGCTCAAATCAATATGTGGCTTTTAAAGAAGTAATTCAAGGGGAATGCCTAGTAGTTATTCTGCATTAATAACCAAAAATATTATGTTCTGGTAATATGTAAATAAACACCAAACTCCACATGTTAACAGAGCCTAAACAACAATCAATTATCCACTTAAAGGTAATAATATGTTCCCCATTCTAAAGTCAGGGGTAATTAATATTTTCGTTAATCAGCATCAAAAAATTTACTTTCAGTTAACAAACCATTATGAATGGCTTATTTAGATAAAACTCTTAATTTATGGCCTGTTAATGTTACAATTACGGCATTAGTAATAAGCAGTTAATAAGTGCTTAATAATGACTAGTACAGACTTAGTAGTCCACTAATATGCATATTAATTGGCATCTAATTAATTTGTGTTCCCTAAAGTATTACCGATATTTTTTTCTGGTCAATTATTTTACACCAATCAAATAAAACAATGTAAAGCATCATATATATTTGCTCAGAAACAAAGAGTTGGATGTTTGTCAGATAACAACATGGACCTCATAAAACTTTGATGTGGACTTAAAGAAGTCATGTGACAACTTAATGGACTGGCATGTAAAGAGGATTTTAGGCACTTAGAAGAAAAACTCATCTGACATGTTCCTACTTTAATGGTAGAAGCAAGAACACTCCGTGAGACACAAGTGATAAATTATACAGTTCAGATTGTTATTTAAGCATCATCTTTTATTTTTTCCTCACCTGCAAAAACTTTTTTGTCCTATTTTCAACAGGTTTTTATTAACTGTTTTAATGTATTTTTAGTGTATTGTCTAATTTGACTCGTGAGTTGAGTGAAACGTAGTTTTCTGCTGATGTGGATAAAAATCCTTTATAGGAGTGAACAGACAGGCTGATCTCCTCTTGGTCGGGGGGCTTTCATGAGCTTTTTGTACATCAAGAACTGCTACGATTTCTGTTCATTTATTTAACAAGACGGAAACTTTTGAACAGTCAGAGACTAAAAGTCCCCAAGTGAAGAAAATTCTGGTTGGCTTCCTTGGGTGCCTGTCACATGTACAGGTTTGTTTGAGTGTTATAATGTCAGAGACGTGGTATTAAGAAAACGCGAATAATGATTAGCTGCTCCGATACCTTTTGATAAACTTTGCGTGCATCAAAGCGGTTGTCTCCTGCGACAGTTTCTCAAAAAGAAATTAAGCTGAAGTGAAGAGTAAAAGAAAGTGAGGGAAACGTAGCGGGCTCGTGGCAAATGATCAAAAGACGTTGGATTCATCACTGAGATCCAAGACTTGACATTGATGAGGAAGTGTGAACTAACAGAGTAAAACTGTGACAGGACACAGAGGACCTACCTCGCACTTTCACAGACATATCTAAAGCATTAGCACACACACAGACCCAAACACACACACGCACAGACGCATACTCATCTGACTTGATTGTGCATAACTTTATAAGCGGAAAACACATCTGAACATCTTTCATTTTATTTCAGTTACTGAAAATGTATCGTTCCTTCTTGTTGTTTGAATGAAAATCAAATTCTGACACTGAGCTATAAATAGAAAAACATAAAATACCCCAGAATTCTCTTTTTTAAGATGGCTTATTGTTCTTTTAAAAATAATGAGAATATAGAATATAGAACAATAAGAACATAGTTTTTTAATTATATTATTATGTTTATTATATCATATCATAACATATTAGGGGTGTGTATTGGCATAAATCTGGCAATACGATATATCACAATACAGCGGAGCTGATACGATATTTTTTGGTGATATTTTCAATTTTGAAGACAAAATGTAATAGGAACATTCTGGCCGGAGACTTCTAAGACACATCCGGTGTTTCCGCGAGATCTTGTTGTTCCGTTAGAAGGTGATAAAATCTACTGCCATCTAGCAGTCGCAGTTTGAATTGAATCACAAAAAAAATGCAGTACATGTTAGCATTTTAATTCAACAATGACTGACGTATAAACTGCTTTTATACATCATAACGCATAATAACATAAAAACATAATAGTGTATTGAAATTATTTTACAGATAGGACGGTAGGTAGGTCTTTTGCATATTTTAGCAAGAACTAACTATTTTCTGATTCTGCTTTCCGGCGCTTATTTGTGAAATGGGAATCAGTCATTATAATTGTTAACCAATAAAGAGCCTTATTTGCGTCATAAAGGAGGAAACCATTATGTAAACTCACCAAAATGCACTTTACGTTATTGTGCATTTTTATTTTGTGGTGTATTTATTCATTTATCTGTGAAAGAAGGAGAGCGCCATCCATTAAACTGGAGCTGCAGGCTTAGTTGTGTAAAAATGATCAGAGTCCTTTAAACAACTCTAAGGCTCAGTTAACTGTCCAAGTCTGGGATTATGTTATTACCCAACCAGATTTCTGGCCTTTGCTTAAGTTACAGACTACATGTAGTTCACAGAGGTGCTTACAGCCATTTGATTCTTGTTAAGTGAATAATGAAGCCAAACAGAGACATGTCTGGAGAGCTGAAGTGCACAGATCGTCAGTCTACTGCTCTCGCAAGCTGCTGGGGTCTAGAGGGAGCGTGGATATTCCAGCTCAGCACCTCATGAATCCTTTATCAGTGTGTTTGAGCATTGATCAGGTTGAGTATTAGCCCAAAGGCTGTTGAAGGGGAGTACAAAAATCCTGATTCTCCCATGCGAGTATGCTATGAGACAACAAAAGAACATCCGTGAGACAAAAGAAGGCAATAAAAGGGCAAGGTGCACTGGCAAACTTTCTGCAACATTTATCAATGAAACTACCTCGCTTCAGTCCTGTCTAGTTTTATTATGCACCTGCGATGGAATAAATTGGTAATAAGGTTTTGTTGTACAGGAGCCGCTAGATCTGACTGCTTGGATATGAGATGTTTCCTTTGAGCGTTGGAATGAAATGTGCTTTATGGGTAAAGTAGTAAACTCCTACTCCTAATGACTAATCGGAACACGGCGGAGGCTTTACGGACACATTCTGGCAAATCCCAACAGACGAATTGCCATAACAAAAAGTTGCCCCGCACTAAAGAGAATTAGCTCTGAAGTTATGTCTGAGTAAATCATTTGAATATGTAGAGTGGGTGTGTGTGATGTATGGAGTGATGACTCATAAATTCCACACGATTAAACCGGGAATGTGAAGTCATTAACACCGAAGTGTCTTTTCCATTCGGACCCGAGTTACAACTGGAGCATAGCTGTGACGTATTCCAGAGGGGTCCATCTATTCAGTTTGGGGGAGATGTCTGAATTTTAATGGACCTTTTGTTTTTCTGAAAGGCCCAATTTGAACATAATCATCCCCTTTAGCTAATACGATTAAGTAAAAGAGAGCGTGAATATACAATTATGGCACAATTATGTACAATTATGTAATCTGAGATTTGTAATAACTTGTGTTAATTTTTGATAAAGCCTTTAAAAAATCTATTTAATAGAAGCTTGAGCTTTTTTATCTAAAAGCATCAAATCTGTTACAGCATTGCTTCGTTGTAGGGATATGAACCTCTGCATCAACATAAACAAAGATGAGCAAAACATCTCCTCCCCTTTCCATATCCAGCCATTTTGTTTATGGATGAAAGTCCCGCCCACTCACATAATCACGGTTTGTTTTTAGCGCCAATCAATTATAACAGTCTGTAGACATTCAGTAATTTAGCATTGAGCAGTTATTCATACTGCTTCTTAAAAGGCATAAAGAAGCTCTCTCTGTCTCCATCTTCTCATTTGTTTATCTGGACACGATTCAAACATCCCACGAGATGTCGGCGTTTCACCCTAGAGCTTTCTCATTATTACGAGTTATGAGACGCGTTATTTCGAGAAACTCGCTAAAACGAGATTCTTATCAGATAAAATGAGATTTGTATCACGTTGTAACGATAAAGCTTTGCTTTTTAACGAGAAAGTTATTTCAAGATACTAATCTTTATTTTTTGCTCGCACTGACTGAAACGCTTTTTTAACACTTCCATGGTTAGCTGAGTATGTACAATATTGAAAACAAAATGCTTTTGACTATTTGCTGCAGGGTTATGAAAAGAAAGTTAAACACATCTTCAGCCTGGCCTCACCTCTACTTCCTCAGGGGTCCGGGTCGCAGGGGCAGCATCCCAAGTAGGGCCTCCAAGGCAATCCTCTCCCCAGCCGAGTCCGCCAGCTTCTCAGCTGGGACACCCAGGTGTTCCCTGGCCAACCTAGAGATGTGTTTCTTCCAGGTAATCCTGGGTCGACCCTGGGGCCTCCTGCCGGCAGTACATGCCCAACACAGGCGTCCAGGAGGCACCCTGACCTGATACCCGAACCACTTCAACTGGTTCCTTTTGCTGCAGAGGAGCAGCAGCTCCACTCCAAGCCCCTCCCGGATGTCTGAGTTCCTTACCCTATCCCTAAGGCTGAGCCCAGCCACCCTGCAAAGGATAGTAATTTCGGCCGCTTGTATCCACGATCTCGTTCTTTCGGTCACTACCCAAAGCTCATGACCATAGGTGAGGATTGGGACGTAGATCGGCCAGTAAATTGAGAGCTTTGTTTTCTGGCTCAGCTCCTTCTTAACCACGACAGATCGGTTCAGTCTCCGCATGACTGCAGACGCTGCCCTAGTCCACCTGTCGATCTCCCGCTCCCTCCTTCCCTCACTTGTGAACAAGACCCCGAAATACTTGAACTCCTCCACTTGGGCGAGGACCTCTTCTGCCTGGCAAGTATTTAAAATTTACTCTAGGCCTTATTTCGGGGTATTTTCTTTTAATTTCCTCAAATATTTCCTCTGTCATTGTTTTTGCACTGAATCTCAATGAGTTGAATTAAAACTTGTTGGCATACATTGTATCATAATAAAGGGCTGAATCATATTGAATTGATCTTAGCTGCTCATGCATGTTTAATAAATCAGATTATTGGCAGCGTATCTAGACCATAGATGCACAGCCCCACTGCATTGACCTTCAGCATCCAAGAGGTTCTTTCTGAACTGCATTTTCAGCTTTAATGCACTGGTCTTTGTTTTTGTTTGCTTTAGTATGACTCGTGAGAATATAGGAGATCTAACACTTGGTGAAGCTCTGAAGTTTGTCTACGCCGCAATATATTCATTAAAAATTATTCCACTGATTTCTGCGCCAACACTTTGTACTATTTGCTTTTCCTTTGTTCACAGTTTGATGTGGAATTCATCGGTATTCGTCACACTCTCCATTTAGTGGAAATAAAAGCTGTTGACATACTCCAGGTTAGGCGCAGTGGTAGCTTTTGTCTAAACAGGTGCAGCGATTCATTCCGGCTTTTCTTCCCTCTGTGGTGCCTTTGCACGGAGACTCTCCCACTGTGACTGTTTAATTAGGCACCAAAGTCTGTGTCAGTAATGTTTCAGCGCCGGGCTGCTCCACTCCCTCAATGACAAACTGTTGCCAAAGACACACATCCACCGTGAGCTCAGATCAACCCATGCCGAGGGGTGGCTGGAAGAGTTTCGAAGGGTATGGGGGGGTTGAACTGTTTTACAACTCTGCCCACTTTTTTTTTGGGGGGGGGGGGGGCTTCTGTGGAGGAAATATAGGATCATTTATGCCTGTTTGGCTTTTCCTTTGGCGTCCAAATGAAGTGACTAATGATAGACGACAGCTTCTTGCCTCCAAATGAGACTGTGAATATCAAAAGAATGGATCAAAGACTTTATTAGCTGCACGGCTTGAAAATGACACCTTTAATGAAAGTTTTTTTACTGTATGTTCATAGAGAATCTGCTCTGCTCTCTTTTCTACTTTCTGCTAACACATTTTATTTATTTATTTGTTTTTTGGTCCACAGAACTCTTTTTAGATCAGCTTATGCCCACTGGCAGATTGTGTTTCTTCACACAACACCATATTTAAAGTGGACTCTGCCAATATTTTGAGATACTTATTTATTGTAAAGTTATTATAGAGAAGAGAAGTTAAAGTCAGGAAAGACAGGGGTGCCCCCGAATCAGGCAGCATTGTACTTTTGGGGGATTTTTCACTTGAATGCTCGAGCTTTTAGTCAAAGATGTGTGAGTTTTCAAAAAGTGAGCAAGTTTACAGAACTCAGAACATCAGAATGCACATTTAAAATAGCCCAAAGCTTAGAACAAAACCTGTAGCATTATAATATAGGGGGGCCCTTAAACATTGTAAGACAACTTTGGTTAGTTTGTTAACTTCAGTGCCACCCAGAGGCCATTAGGCTATGTTAACTTTTACCTCTCTTAACCTTGGAAGTTCAGTTTGATCAAAACCGTGGTGTTTCTCTCCCATCAGTAGCCATTTTTCTTTTTAAATGTGAATTTCTGTACAAGTACACCTTCTAGACTTTCTTTACTCTTCTCATCTTTTTTTCCTGACATGTTGACGCGGGTTATAAGAAGTGCCTGACCAAGTTCCTAATGTGTCATTTAAAAAAATAAGAAAAAAGTACCCTGAAGATTCAGTAATCTCCAAATTGCTGATCTTGTTAACATCATTGATCTAAAATTGTCTCACTGTTCTGTCATTCTCTGTGTCTCTTTCTTCCTCAGGTCTACATCCCCTGCAGAACAGCTATTGTCCTGGCCAACGAGGAGATAGATTACTGTTATTAGAGGATGATTGGCTCCACAGAGACCAGGATTGAGAATGGATTCCAACCTCAAACCCAGTGTTAACAATCACCTTCATCTTGAAGTGTCAGCCTTGCACACCAGCCAAACCTGCGTCTTTTTTGTTTTCAAGCCTTTTTTTGAAGGGGTTGAAAAATAAAGCTTCTTAAAATTGTGTGCTTTCAACTACCATCTGTAACCTTAGACACCGTGTAACCCCATTTACTTCAGATGGGTCCATTTGGGAAGCATCCAACCTCACCAGCATCTAGATGATAAAAATCAAAATCCCTGCCGAGTCCATCCACCACTAGCCAGAAGCCATTTATAGGCATGGCTGCATTTGGCCCATCATCAGAAAAAACCCGAGCAGCAACGGAGGCAGGGGAAAGCATCACATCCAGCCCATCATTTATCAGAATACAACAAATGATTCGAGGAAAAATCATGTAGAATTGTAAACACGTGGTAGCAAAATAGATTTTTTTTGTTATGAATAGGCTTATAACATCAAAAGATGCAGGGAGTTGATCACTGCTGATCTGTATTTGTTTGTTTTCATTGTTGTCCGTGCGTCTAAATAAACTGTCGTACACAAGGTGTCAAACTGGTTGGAAAAATCATATTTTAAAGCTACACTAAGCACATTTTTACACTTCAAACAATTCTTGTAAAAGTGGGGTTCAGTGATTGTGTTGGTAGAAACTTTACCAACTTCACATGGGACAGCACTCTGCTGACCAGAAACAGTATTTAACAAATTTGCGGCGTGGGTAGGTGCCCTAGGGGGCACTCTACCTGCTTAATGGCTGTTTACTCTTTTCTGTGCTGGTAGCTAATAAAAGGCTAGCAATTAGCTTTTTCAGTTGCCGGCCATCACTAAAACACACAAGAAGAAGAAAAAAAGTTTGCCTTTTTGCTGGCATCATGGCGGAGCCTGGAAGTAAAAGTCAGATAATTATGGTCTTTAGAGGTGAATCAAAAATCTAAAACGAGTGAAAATGAACATGACCTACATTCATTTGAGAAGGCTAAAGGAGGATATGAAATCACAGGCTGATGGTGACTTGGCTTTGTTGCTACTTACTGTAACTTGTAAGTAATACTTTTTTTCTTTAAAATTTGTGGTTTATTTAAGATCACTTGGTTAGTGTTGGTGTTAGCTCGTTGTTAGCAGGCTTTTTGATGGCAGGCGTAATTCCACTTTCAACCACATTACTTGAATGTTTATTTAAAACAATTAAGGTTTGAATAATGGATGAGTACGTAGTTTTCTTGTGTCATTTCAAGGTTTCGTGTACGTTGGAGGTGAAGTCATCAGTCATTCTGTCCAGCAAAACGTAAAAATAATGGTTACTATAGCTCAGGTTGGCATAACAAGGTGTCCCTCTATTGATTAATAGCATAATCACAAATTCAATTCAATTCAAAAATACTTTATTAATCCCAGAGGGAAATTGATTGCTGTAGTAGCTCAGAATAATAATAAAGGAGACTGAAAGGCCTTTGTGATATTTTTAATGATGGTCTTAGTTTTTTTCATTTGTAAGTTCATTCAAAGGCTGTTTGGTTGTTCCCAAAACATAAGTCATGAGTTTTACAAAGTGAAGTGAAAGAAGGGGCAATCGTTGTTGGGTTAGAAAAGAGAACTTGGGAAAGTATTTTAAACATCTGATGCAATTACATGGCTGTGAAACATTAAAGTCCTGTAAAGAAACTTAATTTGAAGTTTAAAATGAATTACTTACTGTAGGATAGAAATGGCAAATAAGTTTCAAACTGATAAAACTGATCAGGCTGTGACTGTTAGCCTGTTAGCATTTAACTCCCTGCCTTAAAGAAAACACAATTTGTCTTTTAAAGATGCGGTTCACTCGTTTAATCAATAAATTTGCAGTTGTCTCGTAATGAATGGCTTGTAAGCCGTACTCTTTAGAAAAAAAAGCTCAGGTGTGTCTGAGGAGGAAGAAGCTTCAGATTACTCAGATTGGCTAAATCCGGGCGTACACTGTGCGACTTTTTCACTCGTAGCACTCAGCTTCAGCTCAAACTGTACGACTTCCTCCCAGAGCAGATCTCACGAGTCGTGCTCACACTGTACGACCCAGTTCTCGGATGCAACCTGACTGCTCACACTGCAGCCTAAAAATATGCTAAAAATAGCAGTTTTTACACAACACGTCAGACTTTTTTTTTTTTTTTTTGCCTGTAGTCCTTTGGGAGTGCTGCAGGAGGACACACAGGGATTTATGGGGGTTGGATGAGGAAAACGAAATAAAGAAAGTAAATCTGTGTTTTGTGATCAGTTTTATTTGACATGAACACGACAAACATGCTTTCTTGACAATCTTTGTGAGTAAAAAAACGTGTAGAAACAAAAACGAACAGCGTGTGTTATTAGGGAAATAGCGGGGAGCTGTGTTGATGCAGGATTGCGCATGCGCCGTGAGCGGTTCTGATACATTTTGGGTCGCAGCTGCTCGCAGCGCCGCTTCAACAGTGCGATACCCTCACGAGGGACGAGCAAAATATTAAACACGCCAGAAGTTTGTGCGAACTCACGATTGCTGATCAGTAGCTGGTCACGTGGTGTTGATCGCCTCTCGTAACCCCCTGTACACTACACGACGCTCAACGCAAAACTCGCCCCGATCTCGTGGATTCTCGCACGAGTGGAAAATCGGCTCAAAAAAGTGAAAAAGCCGCACAGTGTACGCCCGGCTTAACAGCAGCACAACTCTACCACTGACTGTTTGCTTTGCAACGTGTATGTTTTATCGCCACAAATAACACAAGCCTGAAGAAGTTCAGCTGTGTGGTCGAGTTGCTAATGCTAATGGTTAGCTTCTGCTAGCTAAGACGATCTTTGAGGTTTCCTGGTTGCTAAAACAACAGCCCTCTCCATCGTGAGTCAAGATGGATGAGTCCATCAATGTTAAATGACAGTGTGATGCAGATCTGTCAGGCTTTTCAAATACTAAAGTTTCACCGTCTATTTTCATCAGAAGCTAATGCAGGAAGTAGCTGTAGGAGACTATTTTCATGTTCAGCCTGCATGAAAAAGTCAGTGACCCATTATAATCAGAAATAATAATTCAAAAATAATGTTTTTTCAGTGAACCTCACCTTTAAACTTCATGATGAGAAACTTCACCGGTCTGACCATTGTGTATGAAAAAATTTGTATTTACATCTATGCTCTTTTATTCCATTGAGTGTTACATAATAAAAACACAGCATTTTAATGCCAATATCGCAAGTTTTCTAGGATTATCACAATGTCCGTTTACAAAACAGCACTGACAACAGACCACACAAACAAATTGTAGATGTTTATGTTTTTATGCTTATTTAAATGAATATTCCAGCGCCACCACCTATGAAAGATCAGTAATGATCAAGTTTATGCAATCAAAAACAATCTAATTGATCAGACTCTGCAGTAGTCAAGGTACCGGTAAAATTTCTTCTGCAGTAGATCACATTAAACAGCTTCTCTCATAAATTTTTACTAAACTCTTCAAACTAAATTCTACTACTAAACGTTGATGCTGACGATCAGCGTGCTCTTTCATGTGGGAGAAGCCGGTATAACAGGTATGACTCACGCGCTTGACTACTTTAACATGCTGTGATTTATATGCTCTGTGCTCATTAGGCGCTGTCGCATTCCCCTGGGAAAGAAACCTGCAACACAGAAACCGCCTAAACTCGTGCAGAGAGCGACATGTGCCTCTTTCAATTAGTCCTGACTTCTGTGACTTTTGTCTCAACACACTTGATTATCGAACGTCTCAAAGAGCAGCGCCGGGCTGTTATGCGAGGAGGTTATTGATTAACTAAAACGAAGCGAGATGCAGCTCTGATGTCGGGTGACAGCTGAACTCAGGTATTTTCAAAACACGTTCTAGTTTGAAAATAACTGCGATAACCGATTTTGTTATGTTCTTTTGTTTAGTTATCCCCTCGTGGGTCTCTTTTTGTCGTACTCTTGTGTCTTTTCGACAGATTTAAGCATCCTTTGCCTGTTTTATCTAAGAAAATTTAATAGGAGGAAAATAAGAATTTAAATAAACATTTTCATAAATTAAAGATTCCTTGATTCATTTCCCCAAATACAGTGATGCTGAATTAATGCAGTTTGTCATTGAAGGTATGTTATGAAGCATATGGCAGCTTTTGATCTGCTCCCCCTTCAGCTGAAGAAAACTCATTTATATTCAAGACCATCCTTCTGTGTTTAGTGAAAAGTATCGTGAACGTGTCATTTCTTTCCTTTAGGTTTTATTTTTTAAAGCATTTTTCCACCTTTTGAATCACTTTGCAAGCGTCCTTCAACGTATATTATATGCAACAAGACTGTGCATCTGAATCAGAACCTTTAATCACTCTTGATCTGACCCATTGTCGTCGTTTGGGCACAACCACGATGAATTGTCTGCATTTGTACTCTGAGTAGATATTGATGTCTGATGCACTGTACCGGTCTCTGCATATTTCTTTCCTTACTACAAATGACAATAAATCAGTCTTGTCAAGCCACTGGATGTGCCGTCTGACTACTGATCTGATCTTTTTGCATCCTTTCTGTAGCCTAGAAATGTCGACCAACCGTAGAAGTAACTAAAGATTTAGCTCTGCGGGTCGGTCTAGTCACTATTGTAGCCTCAGCAGGTCTACCATTGGCCCTATCTATTTTAGGTCTGTCCAATCACAGTCAAGCTCCAATGGACAAAAGCTATAAAGATGGCGTCGACTCAAGAACGGTGCTCGTTTGAAAAGGCTTTGGCATCAACTTTGGACGATTTAGATTTGGGCTTTTCTTTGAGACGTGAGCAGATAGAGCAACTTAAGTACTTTATTATGGAAAATTATGTTTTTGCTTCTTCTTTAAGAGTTAGGACCACGCTGCCCTGTTGACTGATTTCCATATAAATGAATACGTCTAGCGCTGTTCAATTGCGTGTGGAGACAGTTTGAAAGATGACCATAGATTCCACACCAAGACTGGATTTTGTCTATGGGTCATGGCCAGACTATATGTCTACATATGCAGGATGGATTTCCACCATTTGGCTAAGATCAGGTGGAAGCCTAGACATCCACTTTCCAGCTCAAAGGAGAGTCCAAGGCATTCCCTGGTGACAAAGGGGGAGTTCCGGGTTACCCATCTGCTATGAGATGAGCCCAGACTTTTCTCAATCCACCTCAGCTGAATCCTTTTGATGATGGATTGGTGTTAGTTAGGCCATCCATCCATTCTCTTCCGCTTATCCAGAGAGGGGTTGCAGGGGCAGCAGAAGCATGGAGGCCCAGACTTGCCTTTCCACAGCCACTTGGGCCAGCTTTTCTGGGGAACCGTAAGGAGTTTCCTGGCCAGCTGAGAGACATATTCCCTCGAGTGTGTATGTATTGAAATGTTTACTATGAGAAGTGCCTTGAGACAACTCTTGTCATGATTTGGCGCTATATATAAACTTGAATTGAATTGAATCGAATTGCGTGTGTCCTGGGTCTTCCTTTAGGTCTCCTCCAGGTTGGACGTGCCCAAAAACCTCACCAGGGAGGCGTCCAGGAGACATCCTAACCAGATGCCTGAGCCATTTCCACTGGCTCCTCTCGATTTGGAGGAGCAGCGGATCTACTCCAATTCCCTCCCAGATGTCATAGCTTTTCACCTTATCTCTAAGGGAGAGCCCAGCAACCCTGCAGGGAAAACATTTTGGCTGCTTATGTCCGCTATCCCATTCTTTCGGTCACTACCCAAAGCTTGTGACCATAGCTGAGGGTAGGAATGGAGATCGAGCGGTAAAACAAGGGCTCACCTCTCTTCACTATGACAGACCGGTATAACGCCCGCATCACTACAGAAACAGCACCAATACACCTATTGATCTCATGCTCCAGCGTTCCCTCACTCGGGAACAGGATCTCAAAATACTTAAACTCCTCCACTTGAGGCAGAACCTCATCCCTGACCTGGAGAAGGCATTCTACCCTTTCAAATTTTTGAAACCTTTACCTCAGATCTGTCATATTTAGGTGTTTTGAGTGAGAACTGAAGAGTTTAATGTGTTAAAGACTAAAAACCGGTACATACGGTTTCCAGCGATTCATTTTAATGCAAAAATTGGGTGACATTATCCAACATCTCTGATAAAAAGTTGTTAGTTTCTTAGAGACATGTATAGCTTTTCTAACTTAAATGAGCATAGATTCCTCCTTTTCCTTCAGCATTGCAATTAATGACATCATGTGCCGTGTAAACATGAACAATGCAGCGACGGGAGAAGGTTCAGGCTTTAAACCGAAAAGTGCCATCACTGATGGATCATGTGTTTGTTTGTGTGTCTGTGCAGTAGGATATTGCCCCCGACTGCAGGAAAAACCCTGAAATCTTTCAGATGACAAAGGAAGCAATCTACTTTGCGCCCCACACGGCAGAATATAAAACTTTCATTTTCCATTTGGTGGCGAGGGGCGCTGTGAAACGCTGGTGCATGACTACACAGAAGAAATCAGCTCAAGTGAGTCACACAACATGATGCAAGGGGGATGAAAGACAACTCATCAGACTGTAATATTTTAATTTCCATTTCTTATGCCTCTGCACTTTGTTCTGCTTACGCCAGATTATGAGTCTTTATAGACGGGCGTTTGTGTAAGCTTCTTAGCAGCAACTGTAGCATGAATGGCAGTTTGGGAAGATCACAATGTAGCTTTTATTGAAGTCGTTTCACAAAGGTGCAGATTCAATTCTTTGGGGACTTTTCGTATTGTTTGTATTGTTCTCTAGGTCTACTTTTATTGATTTTAATATTGTTTTCAGAAGGAATATGGTTTCTTTTGTATATTTCTGTCATTCATTCTTTTCAGATCTCGACTCTGTCAGAAATTGTTTTGAGGAGCTTGTTTTTCAGCTGCTTCACAGTATTCTTGTGTCTTTTATGAATTTATTAAACCATTTGTGTGTGTGTGTGAGGGGGGGGGGGGGGTCTACAGCTACCTCAGATTTTCACACATTTGCCAGTTAGTCAAGTTTGCATCCTTAACTGTTGGGTTTTGACCAATCAGGATGTTAGAACTCGTGTTTCTGCAGCGGAGACAATGCTTCAAAAACACATCAAAGATAACCCATGCAGGAGCTCACTCGGGAGCAATAACCTGCTCTGTGAAACATTGAATTTTACAGGTGTTCATGTTATTGGCTGCACCCCTGTTGGTGCAAGTGCCATACATGTCATATAGTATTACAGTATGCAGCAGAGTCCCTGAAAAATATTCCATATGCAAGCTTGAAGTGTGCAGTCTGTATTGTTCGTCATCTCGCTGTTCTTCTTCGCTCTCGTGACTGTGAATTCCTTAAAGGGAATGTCGATGTTAAACTTGTGAGGATGAAACGTGCACACTCAAATGGAACGTTGTCAGAGTCTGACCCACGAGACCCAAGCAGTCAGGAAAGGTTCTCCCTGTGCAAACTGCTTCTACGATGGCAGATGTCGTTGAATGCAGCGCGGGAAAGGAGTCAGTTGTTTGGGAGAGCGTTTAGATCACTTACAAAGAGCAGGGAATGCCCTGTGCCTAGAGATGAGTGGTGTCTGGTATAATGTGAGTAAATAGTTGTGTCCTGCATTCTCAAAGAGGCACAACTCACATTTAAGAACCAACAGTAAAAATGTGTGTTTTACTAACACCTGATATACTGATACGGTCTAATTCTTTATTTGTGATTAATCAATACCAACAAATGCATGGTCTTCCCCTCATAAAGAAGAGAAAATACATCTAACATCACGTATCTTCCATCACTCACATTTACTCTTGGTAACACTTTACAATAAGGGTCCCTTCATTAACGTTACTTGCTGCATTATTAAGCATTAATAAGCTATTAAAGTATTAACAACTGATTAATATTAAGTAATGTATTACTAAGCGGACAATGCTTAGTAGAAAGATCTTCACTTTTATGGTTTAATTCTTCATCAATATCAATGCGTATCTTATAGGAGGATCTTTGTTGACCTCTTTCTTCATCAGTGTGCGCATGCGTGAGTGGCTGGGTGGCAAAACAAACCTGCTATCAATACGAGACGTAAACTTTTATGAGAATTTACGGACAAAATCTCCAATATATAAACACTTCAACGTCTAAAGACGAGAGGAGATTTAGAGAGAAGCTTAAAATCAGTATTGAAGAGAAAATTAAAGTTATTAAAAGCTCTGGGATGAGGGAAAACGTCAGTCCGATTCACCTGTGTGTTTTTCAAAAATCTGCTGGGAAGACATTATTCTTTTTCAACAGAAAGCCCTGGAGCTTTCACTCATGAAAAATGAAAGGCTTTCAAATGTCTGGAGGCCTACGATTATTTTGTTTTAAGGAAAGTTGAATCGATCTCTTCTGAAAACAGAAAGCCGTGGTCTTGCTAATAGCAGCAGTTAGCTCTGACGAGCAGAGCCACAGCGTTGTTTACATCATCTGTGGGTGATGGCCAAAGAAAACAGAAAAATCCTCACTGCAACTGCAAATCTGGGTAAGTCTTCATTAATCTGTGTCCTTATTGTTTATAATTATAATGATCATGGACTGAGACACCTGAATCTGAACGCAAAAACTAGATGACTGTGGGTTTAAAAATACACGAAGATGAAAATTTTAAAAACGTCTTTTTTTAATCAACAAATACTTGGTCACAAGGACTTACCGTGAACTAAATCAGCCTCACAAACTGTCCGTTGCTGCAGCAGTGGAGGCTTTCTTCAAAGAGTCCGAGTCGCTTCCTATGACCTCTTTCGTATTTCGCGGGCGTTTACAGAGGAAATCCCAATGAAGCTTTTTATCAAGCCTCCCACAGGCCGAACAGTCAACCACACGTCAAGAATAATCCATCTGCTTTGCTGAATCTTCCTCCAAACATGCAAAACAACTGAATTATAGGCAAAATTAGGCTGCATGGTGGGGCAATTGTTAACACTGTTGCCTCGCAGCAAGAAAGTTGCAGTTTTGAATCCCGGCTGTGGCCCTTCTGCGTGGAGTTGCATGTTCTCCCCATTCATTCGTGGGTTTCCTCTGGGTACTGCGGTTTCCCCCACAGGAAATCATCCTCGTCTTCCATTGATTGATATGGCAAAAAAAATGAACTACAAATAAATGAAGACAGATGTCTGACCCACGTTGCTTAGAATCATCGAGATTCCAGCGAAACCAGGTTCCTTCATCGAGCTGCATCATCAGGTAGACGTTGACAAACGTGTGGATGATGGGGACAAAAGGTAGCAATGGAACCTGTGGAAAGATTCTAGATTAGAATTTTATATGAAATAGATATGTTCGACATCTGATTTTTATCAATATCTGACATACCGACATAGTCTTAATTCTTTATTTTCACCTATACAAACCTAAACCAATTTATCCCTCCTCCCCAATAATAAAATGAAGAACTAAATAATTTTAAGTGACAAACATTTCATATCTCCTCTCATGCAAACCCAAACTTATTCTGTGCAAAATACAACTACTTCAATTTAAGTTAGGCCAGTTGTGCCAAACAAACCAAAATATCTCACAAACGAGACCTCAGTTCTGTCATATTTTGACATTTCGAGTGAGAGGAGAAGTAGCTGAAGAGTTTGATGTGTAATATGTGCATGGTATGGTAAAGGTTGTGTCATTAAAAGAGTAAAAATCAATACCGATTTTTTTAATGCCGATATTGGGTGATAACATCCCAAAAGTTGTTCTTATTGGTGGCGTTTGTTTCTAAATATCTGACAATTGTGGCTTTTTCTGACTGAAACGAGCATAGATTGGAGCAATAAGCTCCTGCAGATATGAGGAGTTTTAGAAGTTTACATGCAACCTAATTCCATTCAGAATTGTATTTTTTCAACAACCTTTGACTTCCTTATTTCTTTAGTAGATTTTTGGAACCTTTGGAGGCTAATTGTCCTGAAGGTTGGTGTCCTCCTGTGGGTCCAGGGGGGTGAATAAAATCATTAATCGTTGATTGTGTTGCAAGCTCAATTATAAATAAATACATATGGGGTCAGATGTTGCAAAGTCTAGAAATACCTGATTTATTAGTTTGTTTTATTCTGCAGCTCTGAATACAGATGAGAGTAAAACATAAATCACCAAACTTTCAAAGGATGGGTTGCATTTAGCAGAAGCTCCAAATTAGCAATTTTATTAGGTAATGAAAGCAATTTTTTCTTATCAGGCTAAAAATAACACCTGAAAAAAGTTCAGGGAAACATTACTGATGCTGAAGCTTACTTTCCTGTCAACAAACATAATTATAATGCTACCTTTTCCATCTCTAAGACACTGTTTCACTGGAGACGAGACTTTTTGCACACATCTTTTTTTAGACTAATCAGGAACTTTTCGTCTTAAAGAGGCAAAAAGTAAAATGGATCATTTATTTCAAGTGGAAACAAAGTGCTGCAATATAAAGAATAGGAGGAAACATGTTTAAATACAATTAAAGGGCTATAAACTCTTTTTGATACCAGCTTCCCAATGTGGGACAACAATTTTTTTATTCCATTCAATTTTATTCTCGACCCAGATCACAAACCTGTAAATAATGATGAAAGAGCTCTGGAATAAGTGGCTTTTACCTGTTTTAGCAAGTTTTAACAATGCTTTCTTTTTTTTTTTTTTTTGTTTTAATTTGTTTTATAAAATGCAAATTGAGTACATGCATAATTAATACCTGACTACACTTTGTTTTTATTAGCAAACTGTGAATGCGGGTCAGAAGGCTCCGTAAAATGCAGAAATTTGTTCTTTTTAATGATTATATTAACATGTTTACTTAGGAACAAAAAAGTATTCTGTAGAGTAATTTGAAGACAACTAAAGCTAATAAAGTTACAACCTTTTTTAATATAAGCTTGCAGCATTTGCTGAGGACATAACCAGTCTCAGTCTCATCAACTCTGTAAGATAGAAACCACGTTAGTTTAAGGCAGCACTTGAAAGGGAAGGATCGTTAGTGTTGCTGAGGTAAATTTAACCTTTTAACAAAGATATGAAAGAAATAGAAGAGAAGAAGTAAACCTACAGCACTGTAAAAAAATAATTTCTTCCCCAAGAATTTCTGCACAGTAAATATAAAATTCAATTTAATAAATTTGCAGTGGTCTTTAGTAGGAATAAAGGCCTCGTAAGTCGTACTCTTGTGGAAAAATGCTCTGATGCATCTGTTGTTATCCGGAGGAGAAAGAAGCTTCAAACGAGTCGTATTTCCTGATGTTTGGACATCTCACTTCTGATTGGATAGCGGCAACACAACTCTACCACTGACTGCATTTGCTCTGTAACCTTGATGTTTTATCTTCACAATTAACAGAAGCCTGGAGGAGTTCTGCTGTGTGGTGGAGTTGCTCAATGCTAATGGTTAGCTTCTACCAGCCTAGATGTTCTCTTCTGATTCCTGGACGCTAAAACAACAACAGCCTTCCCCGTCGCGAGTCAAGATGGGTGAGTCCATCAGTGCTCGGTGACAGTGTGACGTAGATCTGTCGGGATTTTTCTTTCCCATAGTTTCATTGGCTGTGTCTCAATTCAGGGTCTGCATCCTTCGTTGGCCGGATTCGTCGGCCGGTTACGTCACAGCGGCACGACTAGGCCTGTCCCAATTCGACGACTCCTTCAAATGCGGCCGACGAATCCGGCCTTCTTTTCGCCTGAATGAAGGATGGGTCCGATGTATCCTTCAGTGGTTTACATTTCCCAAGATGCCTTGTGAGCCGGACGGCAGAACTTTTAAAAACAATGGCGGACAGTGAAGCGGGAGCTGTCGGAGAGGATTGTGCATATAAATGTAAGTATAAACTTGAAAACCGTTAGGTTAAGGGCTTTTTGTGATACATGAACGTTATTTTAGTTTGAAATGTTAAAAGTGCTTGTATTGCGGTCTCGGCTCGTATGTTCGGCCGCTCGGTGTCGCACTTCTCCCGCTACGTTTTCCCCCGATTTTAATAGAAGTTTGTATTTTAAGGACGAAAGAGAAAACCACAGACTTTATTAAGCTTAGGGCAGAGATGGACCACATGATCACTGGAGCAAATCATTCGGCGGCTGTGGCATGGAGGTACAATAACATCTCATATTTTAAAAACTGTCGTTTGAGTTTTGTTTTTTCTGCGAAAACATGAAAGGAATAACCCGTTGTCCTCTTTTCTCTTCCTTGGGAGGAGAGTGAGGATGAAGATGGTCAGCCAAGAGGAAGAAAAAGGAGAAAGGACAGCGATGACCAGCTTCTGGAGCTGATCAGGGAGGACGTGAGGCTGCAGAGGGAGGCAGAGCAGCAGAGGGCAAAGGAGAGAAGGGAGAATTTTGACAGGCTTGCTAGAAAAAATGGTTAAGAAAGATTAAACATGGACATATAGAAGAAATATCTAAATAAAATCAGTTCTGTATTAAACTCTTTAATTTTATTTTTGTTTACAAATGTGAATTGTTTAATATTACAGGGTATCCGCTGGGTCTTGAAAAGTCTTAAAAGGTGATAAATCGGTTTTGGTCAAATTAAGACCCTTAGAAAGTATTAAAAACTGTTATTACATCTTTGCTCAGGCTCAGCTTGTCGAAAGTATTTTCTCTGAATTAGCTCTCCAACAGTCAAGGAAATGATTAAAAAGCTAAATTAAACTTCGAGCTCCATCGTTTAAAGTTCCTTCTCCCTTCTGCTCAGCGGTTCCACGGTTGCTAGGCAACGGAATGTTCGCCGAGGGAGTGGCGGGAATTAATGAAGGCTAGGCCTGTCCAAATTCACAGCCGTTAACATCCGGTCTACTCGGCTGACGAAGAACGCAGCCCACATCGGCCGAGTAGGCTGGGTCCTTCGAAGGATGCAGACCCTGAATTGAGGCACAGCGATTGTCTGTCAGAAGCAAATGCAGGAGATATGTGTAGGAGAATGTCCGTTTAGCCAGCATTAAAAACTCCCATTTTAATCAGAAATCATACTTAAAATGTTTTTTTTTCTTTCATCCACACCTTTAAGTGATGATTTTATTTATTAAGGAGATAAAACCTTTCCAAATCAACCTGGCTCTGTGTGAAAGGAGACAATTAGTGGCTCCTTAAACCTTAAAACTAATGGGAGGGGGTCTAACAGCACAATGTAGAGTAACTCGGGTTGGTGCAGTTTGATTGGACAGACTTTTCCAAAAGCATGGTTCCTCATTTTCTCCCAACTTTTCAGTACCTGCCTTGTTGTGGTTCCTAGCATGCTGACCCGGTCTGAAAAAGCAACGTCAGTGACTTTCCTGTCACTGATTGTCTAGGGGGCTGAGTCGTTTGCTACAAAGCTTTCTGCATACACGAGCGACTTTTGGCTGAGCAATGTTGTTGGAAAACCCGTAACACCTTTGTTGGTAACAAATGCAGTCAAGGGAATGTTCTTCAGAATTTCCTGCTAGAGAGCTGAATTAATCGCTCCAACAAAGAACTTAAGAGAAAAAAAAGACCTGAAAATCTCCTGGTCCTTTAGCAGTAAAGCAGCCCCAGATCAACATACTGCCACCACCATGCTTGACTGTTGGTAGAACTTGTAACATCGTAGCTCATCACCACCAGTGTGTGAATGGATGAATGATACACTAGTGTAAAGCGCTTGTAGTCCTAACTCTGAGAGGCGCTATACAAGTGTGGGTCATTTAACTTATGTTCTGAAATGCAATGTTATTTTTGCTTCAGATGTAAACATGATGTGTGTTGGTCAGTCATAATAATTTAGAGAGTTTAATAGAAAACAATTGGACTTTTCTGGTTTTCTTAAAGACGTTTTGCCTCTTTTCCAAGAAGCATTGTTGGTTCTAAAACTTGAGTTGGGAGTTTTAGAGGTTGTGGTCAGAAACAAACATGCTGATAAAGCTATAGAGGTCACTGGTGAGGCCTTTGTTATTGCTGATGAAGCCATCAAGGACACCATAGGTTCCTGGCCCTCCATCTATGCAAGTCCCTGTTTGTGTCACTGGTACTAACGATCCTAACGGGTCTCCAGCAAAGCCCACATTTGCACTGTTTTGGTCGCACTCCCAAGGTGTGAGTTTTGTTTTAAGTGCCTGGGGAGATGAGTCAAGATTGTGCTGTTGAAACGATGAACCTACAGCAACCCCCTCAGTTCAGAATTGTTTTTTCACGTTTCACATAGATGGCTTATCCCCACCCCCCCAACCATCTGTCTTCCCTGTCCAAAGTGTGTACATTATTGTCTTCAGTGACCTTTGTCCTTGAATTGTAGGTGGACTGCTGAGTCTTGACCTAACGGGTTGGCTCCTCTGTGCTGAGCCATTCTTTTGCGTAGCTGCTATTTAGTTTTTTCTGAAGTAGAGATCGGATATACCATGTTTCTGACCAACAGCAGTAGGCCTCCTACTCCCAACCCAAGTTTTAGAACTGAAGAAGCTTCATGGATGAGATACAAAACGTCTTCTAGATCAGTGGTTCCTAACCTGGGGGTCCCGACCCCCACAAGGGGGTGCCAAAGCCTCTCAGTGGGTCGCCAGGACCTCTCTACTCTAAGGGGTTAAAACTTCATTTATTACTTGTTTATAGCCTACATTTTGCTCACATTTTTTTTCATGAGTGAAAAGTTTACTGATATTAAGACAGGAAATAATTAGTACAGAAAAAGTAACACTTTTAAGAACATTTTGCTCAGCTCACTGTTTTATTTTCAAGTGTCAAAAGTTCATTAAAGATAGGACTGGTTGATTAATCACAGCTTTTACAGTAAATAATCTAGTATAAACAGTAATATACACATTTAAGTACATTTTGCTCAGTTTATTTTTTATGTGTCGAACGTTTATTGAAAGGAATGATTGATTTATCAGTGTTTACAAGAAACAATGTGTTCAGAAAAGTAATACAAACTGTCAAGCACATTATGCTCTGTTTGGTTTTGTTAATGACTTTGTTCTGTACTGGAGCCTACTATTACTGTTATCTATTGAATCAAAGCATATTAAAATGTGCTTGAACAATTTTATCATTTCTTAATATTGTTAAGACTTTGCTATCACACCCAAAGCGGCTAAAACTGACGAAGGGTGACCAACTTTTGGGGGCTCCCAACACGTCGGAAGGCGACGCTCTGTGCCAGAGCGACCCGCGGTAAAACGGGCATTTCAACAAAGTTTTACCTCTAACCTCTAGCAATTTTACCTACCCCTTCCCCTCACCCCCATCCTAACCTTAACCCAGTTTCTCGTTCTAAACTTCTCGTTAACCGTGTTGAAGAGGAGCAACACAACTAGAAACAAAGTTTTGCATGTGCAAGTGGGTTGAGGTTAGGATGGGGGTGATGGGCAGGTGAAATAGCAAGAGGGTAAAGGTCACAATACGGTAAAATGTCCGTTTTACCGCGGGCCTCAGAAAGCGACGCTCTGGCACAGCGCGTCAGAAACAAACGCTTGGTCATCCTTCGTCAGTTTTAGCTACTTCGGGTGTGAGAATGTGTTGAAATGTGAGACCGTGAGTCTTTTTTGTTCAGCAGATGCTGTGGCTTTGGAACTCTATTATTCAACTTTTGCTTTTTCTCTTTGTCTTTGAACTCTGACCACAACCATAACAGAGTGACCTTTTGTTCTTTTTTCTGGGTTATTTTGCTCTTGAATGTCTTTACACTGTAAAAAATTAAATGAAATAAAATTTAAAAATCGTCAGCCTAGGTTGCTGAAATTCCTCTAAAAAATTCCCGCTAACACACATTCAATCTTTACAGTGTACAATACTAAAACATTTTACAATAAGACACCGGCAGCTGAGGTTCCCAAACATTCCACTGTAAAATTATGAGTTATATGTTTTTGTCTTTTGTGGTACACCCTGTTTTAAAAAAATCATGCTAACCAGCAGTTGAGGTTGCTCAAATTTTTACCATAAAATTACAAGTGATGCATTTATTTTTACCTTGCAGGTCTGGCAGTAATCTGGTCTAGGTGTGGCGTGTGACGTCAGGAGCACAGCTTTCCAGGTAATTTCATTAATCACAGCTAATTATGACCCAACAAGTAGGGAGATTGCTTTCCCACATAGGGCCAGTTTGTTTAGCTTGCTTTCTTCAACGAAACAATTTTTTAACTACATTTTTATTTCTCACGTTATCTTTGTCTGATATTATAATGCGTTTTCTGACTCAAGAAAAAAAAAACCTGTCCGTCTTCTAATCACCTTAGTTGTTTACATTTTGCTTCAGACATACCTCCCTCTCCAAGTCCTTTTGGGACTGCATTGCTACAAAATCACCTAAGATCACCTATTCTCATTCATCAAAGCAACCTACAATTGGCCCACAGGGTGAGCAGCATTCAGCCATAAATCTAGACATGTCAGATGAAGCAGTCTGCAGCACTTCTCCCACCAATTATGTCTCAGGGAGTTGTGATACATGTAGCCATTCTAGTCAAAGCAAAGGAGGGACTTATTATGGCAAATCAGGTCATCCAAGTGATCTCAACCACTTCTGCTTGCCTGAATAAAAGACAAATGGCCGTCTGGAGATATTAGTAGTTTGACTTTTTGTGCTGAATGTTGGAAACCTTTATTGATAAGCTAAAACCCTAATATAGGTTAGTGTTCTCTAAGAAGATCTAGGCTGGGATAAGAGGATCTCCAGCACTCGGACACAGCAGGAAGCTCAGAGGATGGTCTGTTTCCCCCCTCAGCCTCTTTTACAACTTCACACGAAATCTATAATCAATGTAGCACTGCAGGAACAGCAGGGAAATGTGTCAGGTTATGCATACTGATGATGGGCTGGGAGGATAATTTTAAAATTGAGACATGGCCGGAGGGTATGCTGCCTCTGATCTCCACCCAGGATGCCTCAGAGAGATCCTCGGGAGGATGTTAAGGAGCACTGACTTGTGACGATCGCCATCTAGTGGTTCTGGTCCAGCTTTGCAGGTGGATCACAAAGGTGGAGCCACACGCAGCTGGGTGGGCGGGGCCTATAGGGGCCCAGGAGTGCTGCTGCTGCTGCCGCTGCTGCTGCTGCCGCGCGCGCGCCTCTGTCCGAGCGTGCGTCATTAGGAGGGGGAAATCCATCCAAAGCCACGCGTGTGTGAAACCCAGGAGCTGTTTGGGACTTGTTTTGACGTAAGTAAAAAGTTTGTGATTATTTTATCAGCGGGGTGAAAGCAGCTGCAGCAGCAGCGTGGCTTCCTCTGAGCCCGGAGGAAGCAGCACATGGACCGACCAGAGGCGGAAGGATCGTCCGGCTGATGCAATAAAACTTTCAGGCAATTCGGAGAAGCTTCTCCCCACATGAGCAGACTTTAAAAGAGGCGAAAGCGGCGCAAATGTGCAACAGGCTCCTGTCTGGAGGCAGCTGTGGAGCCGTTGTGTTGATGTTTACACTTTTAAAAGACCGAGCTTCAGCAGGAAGTGAAGCATTGCCTTTTATAGGAGCGCAGCGCTTGGGGTGAACCCGCATGAACTCTTAGTTTAACTCATGAAATAATCTAAATCTAGAAAACTTTTGTAGTTTTCTTAAATTTATCTTCATCAGACTTTGTACTTTGAGTAATCTAAAAATAAAAGTATGAGCTAAATTTATGACTTATTTATTTATGACTGAGATTTATGGGCCTCATCAATGTGTGCTACTTTAAGTTGACTAAGGACCTGAATATCAGCAAGGGACAGATTGAGGCAGAATTTCATGTGTCTGTGACAGTGGGAGCGTCCTGTCGCTGTGACCCGATTGATCATGCGCCCTGGCTACTTGGTCATGGCTGTTTGGCTGACTGGTTAATGTGTGTGACTCTCACTCTGAAGTCCGGGGATCGAATCCTGATTGGACCTTTTTTTTTTAATATATCCGCCACAGATCTCTCTGAAGAACTCACAGCATTGACGGCTTCAGCAACGCTTTGCCACTCTGTGGATTTTCTCTTATTTGTTTTGCAAACGCACTTCCTTTCATTTCTCCACCTCACCCACAAGTACCTCAATTTCTGCTTCAGTGAAGTTGTGCTTCCGTGATCTGCGGTAGCAATCGCTAATGGTGAAATGCTGCAACGAGCAGGCTTATATATATATATATATGCATGAGATCCACAAGGCACTTTGCATTGACCATTTATGGCAGAAAGTGGGCGTGTTGAGGGCGGGATGTGACTCAGAAACAGCTGAGCAAATTCCTAGAAAGTTTCTGATTTATGAAGCGTACATGCGTACTTCATGTTTTATAGGTCACAAACCTACTTGGCGTAAGTACAAATTTTTTGCTGAGCTCAATGTGATGGGACAGACAGTTCCGGTCTGGTCCCATCTCAGTAAATAGGCAGGTGGCTCGCATTAGACAGATAGCGGGGCAGGGCGAGCCATCCAATAAAAGGCTCCTCCAGCAGGACAGCTCTTGTGTGACACCTCAGGTGCTAGTGTGTGTTGAGACTCCAACTACAAGCAGCGATTTTGAGTACTCTCCCTCCTGTGTTGCTTGTGCGGCATTAGCTAATGCTCGTTGCTCCATCTTAATGTGTTTGGTATCGTGTGATCGCAGACTGGAGCTGCATATGCTGTTACAGCGTTAAACTGCACCCAGGTACTCCTAATCAGATCTCTGCCCGTGTGTGTGTGGCAGCCGTATTAAGGCTGGTCTGACTCAGCCGCGCTACGACCATAAGTCTTTGCCTCTGATTGGGGTGGGTTGAACTGATCCAGAGGGACCATGCCAGTTTGTTTGTTTGCAGTGTGGCTGCCCGTCTGTGTGCCGAGAGCCACTATTCTATTCAGCTTTGCCCGCAGCGGTGCCACCCAGAGTAGCGGAGCGTTTGACGGCGTCAGCGGTGCACTGGCCCTCCTGCTGCTCCATCTCGCCATCCCGCCGCGACCAATCTCCTCTCTAGAGCCGGTTGTGGGCCCAGAGGACTCCTCACTGCTGTTCTGTCCGTATGGATTTGTTTCGCCTACCTACAGTGATTGATGTTAATTAGTTGTCGGCGTCAGACGCCTGGTTGCCGGGGCAACCACCAGAACGCTCACAGGGTTGAAAGGAAGTATCCCGATTTCGTCTGTGTATGACAGTATTTTTTATGTTTGATTATTAGTTGGTGTGTTTGGTGTGTCTAAGTTTGGTCGGTTTAACGTCCTCTAGCATTCGTTGGCCCTAGGTCAACGTGGTTACTTCCTGTGGACTAACTGGAGAGAATTGAACGCCAAGCCCGTAAACTCCACCTGTATGGTTTTTAGCTTAGATTTTTAATAAAGATTTGTTTATCTGAAAGAAACCATCTGTTCCCATTGTGATCTTTTTAACCTACGGGCCCTCTACCCTTCCCTTCATACTTGCCACATTAAGTACGGTTTTACTAAGGATTCTATGCTATGTTTTATAAATTAGACACCCCGCCATTACGTGCATCTTTGTATATGGGACGTATGGCAGGGCTGTTCAATTCCAAGCCTCTAGGGCCGGTAACCAGCACGTTTGTTTCAACACACCTGATTTCAATCAGCAGGTGATTAACAGGCTGGTTAAATTTGGCACCACCAGGCTTCACACTTCTGTTGAACACGGATTTGGGTTGCCATTTCTTTCTGTGACCTTCATAACAAACTAAACAAAAAGGGGGAGTTTTGTGCCTCTGTGTGATTCTGTTGACTCACATCTTCAAACGGGTTTGTTAAAAAAAACTACCATTTTTTTCATAGAGTTAAAAATCCTGTTTTAACAATGTTCTTCAAATAAATGCAAATGATTTCAAGAAAGTAATTAAGTGTTATAAAGAGCAGTGTAGCCACTTGCCAAGAAACAGAAAATTTGTTGCTTTTTATGTGTTTGAAGAAGGAAAACGGTAAAAATACAAGATTTTTTTCTTCAGGTTTTAAAACAAAAGTTATTTTGACACAAGATTAATTAGATTTTTGACATTTTAATTACTTTGAACATTGATTTTTCTCTCATCTCAACTTAATTTATCTGTTATTCTTGATTCACTCATTTATAGTTATCTTTTTAAATGTTCTAACTCAAACTTATTTAAAATGAGTAATATTAGAGAACAAGGAAGTTGAATTCCAGTGTAGAGGGTTTAGCTGAAGAATAATGATTACCATGGTTGTTTATTTCCATTAAGTTTTATGTTTTATGATTTTTGTTTTCCCGCTTTTCCATCAAGAAAAGTTTTTTGTACATCGAGAGCTTTATGATCTTCAAAAATGGTTTCTTCTCCTTATAATTTGGGCCAAAGAAAGCTGTAATTGAAGTGAGTGTGCGGTTTTATTAAGTATAGATGGAAAATTGAAAGTCAATTTTCAATCTTTTGTTAGAGAGCAAGTCACCCCGAAATCAACTTTTTTTGCTGATAAACTATAAATGTCTAATCGAGCTGTTGACATGTGTAGTCAATAATCTGACACTTTACTTCATCTTAGTTCAAATTTAAATATTCTGCCTAAAACTGTCAGTGTTGCGCTCTCTTCAGGTAAAAACTTTGCACTACATTTGAATTCAAATCTGCATAGCTATTGGCTAAGAAGTACCCTATGATGTTAGCTGGTACTTAGGGCTGGGTGATATGGCCTAAAATCAATATCACAATATATTTAGGATTTCACCTCGATAAGTGGACGATAACTACAGGTATGCACAGAAACTAAAGCTGTCCACTAGATGGGGCTGCCACGTGTGTTACGTTGAGTCACATTTTTACGTGACTCAAGGCGGTACAGCTTCTTAAAGGGACTTGAATGTTGCCAACCTACACATATCTTTTAAATTTTTTATGATCAAATTTACTGACATGGGAAAAATGATCACAATAAGAATCAGAAATTTCTATAACAATACATTTCCGTTTTATTGCCCAGCCCTACTCGTACATATGATGTCACAATGCTGTTGTGTGTATTTGTTGGAGGCTTCGCCCTCAGTCTGCCAGGCATTTTTCAAACAGGAAATGGGAGTAAAGACTATAGGGGGTGATTTGCTCTTGAATGTGTTTATATAGAAAGGGCTGGTTTTGTGTGTGTTAAATGTGATGAAAACGGCATTTCTAATGCAGCAAATATTTGTCAGTCCACCAAAAGTTTGAAGTTCAAATCTGAAGACGTGTGTTTCTAAAGATGTGTCATCATATTGTTTATCATCAGTTAATATCTCTCTTGATATAAATTTTTGAATAACCTCAATTTGTAGAAAAGGCAAACAAACATTCTAACAGCCAATCAGGGGGCACATACGAATATTTCACTAAACGTCATGCTTAGGGATGGGTACCTTTGACATTTGAACCGATCCGGTACTAATTCCCGGTACCTACGAATCGACACCGGTACTTAACGGTACCAATTTTCGATACTTTTGAGTGTTTAATATTTGTAATTCTCTTTTATAATTAAATATATATTTTTCTCAATATATAACCATATTTGATAAATATCACGATAAATAACATACAACTGTATTTTAACATCGTCCTTGTAGTTTTATAAGTTGATAATTAAACTGAAGCAAACATCTTTACTATGAACTAAATTTACTGTGTATCTTCATTCCTTTTACCATCCTTTTTCAATTGATTTTTCCTACTGGGAAGTTAGAATTTCCGAGGAGAAAGCGAGCGCACCATTAGATGATAACAATGGTGGCATAGGAAGCTAACATATCAAGCTAACGTTATCTTAAACAGTTTATTTAACTGCTGGAGCAGATTTAAACGATGATGCCTCACACTTAAATCATTGTCACTGGTTTCATCTTCACCCAATCACCTGTCGCATTTAGTAAAGTGAAGCCAAACTTCAGAGCGCGTTCATGTTCTTCTAGTCTGAGTTTCGGAGTTCCGAGGAGAAAGCGAACGCACCATTAGTGAAACGGAAGCTAACAAATCAAGCTAACGTTATCTTAAACATTGTATTTACCTACCAGAGCAGATTAAGATGAGGATGTCTCACTTAGATCGTTGTCGCTGGTTTTATCATCACCCAGTTACCCATCACATTTAGTGAAGTGGACGCAAGATTTAGCTTTCGTTCTTTCTACCATGCTGCTCTGTTTACGACTGGCTCGCAGCGACCGATGACATAACGCTCTTGCGCATGCGCAGCTGTCTAGGCAAGTTCTCGTTGGACGGGTACTGAAACGAGGCACCGTTTCAAATGAAGTGAATCGGTGCTCGGTCGGTACTGTGGAATTCGGTCGGTACCTTAAAAAGTACCGAATTCGGTACCCATCCTCATGCTTTTCTATAACATTTTTGTAGTTATAAGTCACATTTCATGGATATTCCAAAATTCCAGTCCTTTTTGTAATTTCCTTAAAGCTCTGGTCTTTGACGTAATCAAGGAAAGGAGGTGATTTGGAAATCTGAACGGCTAGCTGTCATCCCTGCTCCCTCTGGGAGGAACTAAAAGCCACATCGCCTACCAGCAGCGCTAAAGGAGGAAAAAAGTTTTCAATATATTCCTGCTCAGACAAGCCTGATTTATATCCTCAGCCTTTATTGGGTTCTGCAGGAGCTGCTAATCACTCGTGTTCAATCAGGGTAACATCTAAAACCATCAGGAAACCGGCACTTGTGATGCTAGCACCAGGCCTACCAACTCTCACACATTGAGTGTGAGACACTTGCATCTTACTGCCTTCACACGCTCTCACGCCACACCCCCAATTTCTCACGCAAACAAGGCAAGTCCCCCTCTTGTGCATGCTCTCACGCAGCACACCCCTGTTAACGCTATGACTGCAAAACCACATTTAGGTGTAGCATATGGTTAAACGCTATGCTAATAATTTAGCTCCGGCACCCAAAAGACGAATCCCTTTTACATTTACCTCCCTCTTTTTCTACAGTTAGGTATACGTTTTCTGACTGACATTAATTCAACGCAGGTGAAGCATTTACTGTAGAAATAATGGACAAACCCTTTGCTTTGCCGTCTGATGTTTCTGAAGAGCAGAATTGAAGCCCAATGGGTGCCTCCCACCACCATCTTGACTACGTTACGTGCCTTTATGCTCCAGCAAAAAAACAAAAATAGAGCTGAAAGCAGAGCTGTGAGGATGACTGACTAAAAGAACCTCTGCGATGATGTAGCTATGAGCTAACTGAGCTAACAGATGTTGGCGGGCACTTTTAGCCAGAAGACAGCAGTTCAGTGAATCTGCTGCCTTCTGTTTTCTAGGTTTTTAATGTGAGACAGAGGCTGAGGCCTTCTCTAGAACAAGCAGGAGGGAAAACTGCTAGCTTTAGTACTGCTGGCACATCTGCTACATGTCAATCAAAAGCAGGCCACTCTGATTATACATACTTTCTACCTGATGAAAAAATTCACCCCCTCAGAGTTGTCATGATGGCAAACTTGATCTATTAAACCTAAAATGTTTTTGTTGTCCAGGCTGTAAACATGTTTATTTCTGCTGTGAAGTTGGCATTTTTAACATGGGAGTCAATGAGAACCTGCTCCTTTCTAGAGCCAGCCCCTAGTGGTTGAGGGGGGAACTGCAGTTTTGATCAGTTCCGTGTTTGCTTCACTTTCTGCAGGTGGAGTTTGCCCCTTGAGATCAGGTTAGCACTGAAGCTAGGGTTGGCGTGCTAAGCTAATGTGTCACCCCGTAGTGCATGCTGGGAAATGGGTTGCATTCTCATTGATCGACAACTTCCTCATGCGTAAACGCAACTCTATTGGTCACCACTTTAGGCTTGTTTAAATAATTGGTTTAACTGGGCCAGGGAAAGGACTTAGGGGAAATATAAATTAGGAAAGATGACCTTATGCCATGGAACAGGGTCAGATAGTCAAATTTAAGCATTCTGAATTAACTTTAAAATTTTAAACACACACTATAGTTTTGTACATGTAAAGTTGTTTTAATACCGCAAAAACACCTTCTAGCTAGCCTCATTCAGATTAGCCTTTGGTTCATATAGCCGGTTTCTTTAAACTGTTCATCTACTGCAGGCAGAAGAGTGTTTGAGTAAAATGTTTTTCTATCACGGTTAGTGTGTGTTTAGTTTATTAGTATTGTGAGAACATGACTTACTGCCGTTCCAAATTTACCCACACACCTCTGGTGATTCATGAGTGTGTTATGCCCTGTGATTGGCCGAGAGGAGGGCAGGGCCCCTTCCTGCCCACCCTCGGCCTGCCACATCATGCCCATTTTGCAGCAGAGCCTCCCGGCTGTTAATCACTTCCTTTTTGTCTGATCATATGAGGACACGTCCCCTTCGTATCACAGTTTCATTTCAACCTTTAATCGATGGTGAAAAATGCTCCTTTGCATTTCCACTTGTTTTTTTGGCACACGCTCGTCAGGTCAGGTCATCTTGACCTCCACACACAGCTCAGAACTGTTTTAAGCTGCGACTGAAGTTCGTTCATCCCACAAATATTTTCTGTGTGGTTAAAAAAAAGTTTAGATCTCTGTCCCTGTGGAAAATATTCACATTTCATCTTTTGTGGGAATTTATTAAATCTCATGCAAAGATTTACATGACAAGGATATTTTAAGTGTGTGTGTGTGTGTGTGTGTGTGTGTGTGTGTGTGTGTGTGTGTGTGTGTGTGTGTGTGTGTGTGTGTTGGGGGTGGGGGGTGCAGCTGCCTCTGAGGTCATGTGATGTCACAGTTCTATTTGTGAACCAAATGGCAGAATCCTTTGTACACAAAGGCATCAGTCACATGTCAGATCAAACTACGGCACGTCTTGTTGCTGCTCGTCTAAATGAATCGGATCCTTTATTCTCTACAGAAGGAGGATTTTTGTGTGTGTGTGTGTGTATGGGGGGGGGGGGGGTATAGGCCAAAACAGAAAAACTGAGTCAATCACTGAAGACTGAGGTCTCTGTGTTGTTCTGTGCTGCAGATGTGAGTACTTCTATAGCGTTCCCTGTTTTATTTATATTTTTTGACATGAAAAACGAAAATTCCACTTTCTAAAATTTTTATCTCTAATAAATGATCAAAGTCTTTTTTCTGACCTAATCACCTTATTAGTGGGTATTCATGAAGTTAAATTACACATTGGTTCCTCTCATGATGATAAATGTGACTCAGTGAAATGAAAATAACCCTAATTTGTAATCCTAACACCTTTTCTCCCCTTTTAACAGGTTTTATGTTTATTTTCGAACCTTTGGTTCGGACTACGAGGGACGATGATTCTGGCAGCGTTAAAAGAATTTGGGAAGCAGCTCCTGCGGGTGAAGGTGGTGGACTGCAGCGCGGAGGAGTCCCGGTTGGCACGATGCCTCAACACGTTCGACCTGGTGGCTCTGGGCGTCGGCAGCACGCTAGGCGCCGGTGTCTACGTGCTTGCCGGTGCCGTCGCCCGCGACACCTCCGGACCCGCCATTGTCCTCTCGTTTCTCATCGCCGCCATGGCATCAGTGTTGGCCGGCCTGTGCTACGCCGAGTTTGGAGCACGCGTCCCCAGGACGGGCTCGGCTTACCTGTACAGCTACGTGACAGTCGGAGAACTGTGGGCGTTCATCACAGGCTGGAACCTGATCCTCTCCTACGTTATTGGTGAGAATCCGACCAGGAGACGAGTTAGACGCTAATCTCCACTGGGTTTCAACGTGAGGACTTTTCTTTGTTCAGGGACTTCGAGCGTGGCTCGGGCGTGGAGCGCGACCTTTGATGAGCTGATCGGGAAGCACATAGAGAACTTTTTCAAACAGTACATGACCATGAACGCACCGGGAATCCTGGCGGAGTATCCGGACGTCTTTGCTGTCGTCATCATTCTCAGTCTGACAGGTCTGGAGCATGGCAGCTTTGTCTGTTTTAATGATTATTAATGATTTGATAGAAAGATTGTCTGGTTTACAGGACTTCTTGCGTTTGGGGTGAAAGAATCGGCCTTGGTTAACAAAGTGTTCACTTGCATCAACGTACTGGTGCTGCTGTTCGTGGTCATCGCTGGATTGGTTAAAGGGAACCTTAGTAACTGGTATCTGGACCCCAAAGAGGTCTTCAACACCACGGGAAACTCCAGCCTCAAGTAGGGATCGGTCTTCTAAAACGTATTCTCTGTTCAAGTTGATTATCGAGTATTCAAGCATTGTTTGGTTTTCCTTTCAGCGTGTCGTATGACTTGAATAAAAAGGAGCGTCTTGGTGACGGCGGTTTCATGCCTTTTGGCTGGACTGGAGTCCTCTCAGGCGCAGCCACCTGCTTTTACGCCTTCGTAGGGTTTGACTGCATCGCTACTACAGGTGAGGGGGGCTACGTGAAAGTAATACCGTGCATTACACTTTCAGCTCATCTCACATTCAGTTTTGTTCTGTTCACTTAAGGCGAGGAGGTGAAGAACCCCCAGAGGGCCATTCCTATCGGCATCGTGGCCTCTCTGCTCATCTGTTTTGTGGCGTACTTTGGCGTATCGGCGGCTCTCACAGTGATGATGCCGTACTACATGCTGGACAAGAGCAGCCCTCTCCCAGTAGCCTTTAATTATGTGGGCTGGAAGGGAGCCACTTATGCGGTGGCCATTGGCTCTTTATGTGCTTTGTCGACGAGGTAAGTGGGTCTCCAGCCGCCTCTCAGCACGAGAAGTCACCGAGGACGTGTTTTTGTTCAGCGGGAATCTTTAACATGAATAATTCACACCCGAAACGCTTCGTTTATCTGGTTGATAGCTGAGCTAGATGAGTTAAAGAATGGAGCACGTGGCAAAAATCATGATGTGTTTTACTTGTCAGATTAAAAGTTTCAACAAATAAAGATGTGCAAGTTTTATTATAACAAAAACATTTAGAGAGCTTTCTCCTTCCTCTGGAAATGTTTTTTTTAATGATTCAGTTCAGTCTAACTTCACTTTTTGACATAAGCATTTGTGTGTGTGTGTGTGTGTGTGTGTGTGTGTTCGTTCCACCTCATTGGGATGATCCCCCCGCCCTCCTCCAGTTTACTGGGCTCCATGTTCCCGATGCCGAGGGTGATCTGGGCCATGGCGGAAGACGGGCTGCTCTTCAAGTGTTTGGCTAAAATTAGCTCACGGACCAAAACCCCCCTGATAGCTACAGTAACATCAGGCGTAGTTGCAGGTGAGGCCCCGAAACTAAAACCCACTAACAGACCAGGCTTCCTATCAGGATCTATCAGAACTCTCGGCACACCAGATGTGTGAAGGAGCATAAAATCCGACCGTCATGGCTTCAGGTTTTTTTAACTTTAACTACGGTTGCTGGGAAGTGCAAAACACATTTAAAAAACACACTAAATATCTACTTCTCTCATTATTTCAATAATCTGCTCTGGTCTCTAGTAGGAATGAATGCCCTCTGACTTGTTGTCTGTAGAAAAAAGCTCTGGCGCTCCTGTTTCAGGAAGTAGAAGGTAGTCGGAGGACTAGGGGTGGAAAATGACAGGATGTGAAGTCTTACTCATTAATATTCATGATATGCAAACGTCTCGCCTCTGATTGGCCAACTAAATTGTGACTTGTCCATTGCTCTTCTTTCTAGGGTAAAAAATGCAACTTTGGTGTTTTTATCTCCACAAATAACACAAGTCTGATGAGTTCTGCTATGTGGTGCAGTTGCTAATGCTAATGTTAGCTTTTATTCGCTGAGATGCACTCAGCTCTTGGGGGCGGGGCCATAAAAACTAAATAACGCTGTGACGTAGAAGGGGCAGACTTCTTTTCCATTCCGTTTCTTTTCTGCAGCTCTTTCTGGTGAAGGGGCTTGAAGAAAACGTTTACGTAGAGCGTCCTCGTGCAACTCCGAGTGACTGATGGAACTTTAAAAAGAACAACGGTTTCTCAGTGAACGGGGCCTTTAACAGACCAAAAACCAACGATGGTCTTCGAGGAAAACAACTTCTCAGAACGGGATTAATGAAGTGTTTGAGGAAGTTGAGGACATTCCCTTTTCATTACTGTTTTTTCTGGTTTCGTTTCAATCAATCAATCAATCAATCAAAGCTTTATTTATAAAGCGCCTTCCGCAACCCTGTCAGGAAGCCCAAGGCGTTTCGGGGTGTACATTTGTGTTTGACACTTAAATAAAATAAAATAATTATAAAGGTGTTTCCTAAAGTATTAAATTTATCAAATGTCTTTTTTTTTTACTTTATGAGTGTGTTTTCTATGTAAATGGATTTTTTGAAAAGTGATTGTGTTTTGCACTAATCAGCCACCGCAGTTTAAAAAGCTGACTCTAGCATCTTGACAGTCAGGATTTAGGAGTGAAAACTGTTGTGAGGATCCAGAACATTCCTCCTCCTCCTACTCCTTCATCCTTCCCCAATTCTTTTTGCTGACGTGCATTATGACTCCTGAAGGTCTGTATCAGAGAGGGGAACACACATCCTCCGCCTTGGTGGTCTGGATTTATGTTGCTTAAATGAAGCCAAATGCAACAGTGCCCCCTTGTGGATGGATGGAGACGGGTGGCCATCACACGTGGCTTTAAGTACACATCTCCACTCCTCATTAATGTTGTTTCCCGCAGCCGTGATGGCCTTCCTGCTTGACCTGAAGGACCTGGTTGACCTGATGTCCATCGGCACTTTGCTGGCCTACACCCTGGTTGCCGCCTGTGTGCTGGTGCTCAGGTAGTCCTTAGGAATCTAAAACGTTAGGAGCATCTGCTGTTTCTGTGTGCATGTTTGAAAGTTTTGGTTCCTAAAGGTACCAGCCTGAGCAGCTGAGCGTTGCCTATGAGATGGCCAACACCCAGGACGAACCCGACAACACCGAGTCCTACAGCGAGGGCATTTCAGACATCTTACCCCAGTCAGAGGAAGAGTTAAACATCAGAAATCTGATTATTCCTCCAGTCAGCGAGCCGTCTCCTCTTACTGGCCGTGTGGTCAACGTCTGCACCAGCATACTTGGTGAGCATCACACATAGCACTGTGGAGAAGAAAGAACAAAAGATCGTAATCTGTGATCATCCCCCCCCCCCCCCCCCCCCCCCCCCGTCCAGGTGTTCTGGTGTGTGTTTTCAGTGTCGTAGCTGTTAAAGGTGGAACTGCATCCTGGTCGGTGTCTGTGCTCGGCGTTCTCTTTGTGGCCTCTCTGATCCTGACTTTCATAATATCCAGACAGCCGCAGAGCAGAGCCAAGCTTGCCTTCAAGGTGAGTGTGCACACACACCACTTTAGCACTTGTTTAGAGCCAGATAGATGTTGTTTATGTCAGGATGTACTAAAAAAGTTTTTAAATGGAAAAGAAACGTTACTAAAAACTCAACTTTTAATGTTCTGTAACAAGTGCAACCCATCACAGCGGGCACTTTTATCCGTGTAGAACGCCTTTTTCTATAATGTTTGTTGCCCCGTTAAGATCTTTGATAAAGTTGGGCTTTTGGGTCTGTGAGATTGATTAAAGCGTAAAGTTGCACCTCAGCTGAGGATTTGTTCGATGCGCGGTTAGAATGGTGTCTAACTCTGTTAGTTTATCTCTAATGTTGTGTGTTATCTCTGCTTTTGAAGGCTTTTATTACAAACAGTCTCTTTGTGTTTGGCCGCTGCTTAGTGGAGCTGCTGTTAGGAGAGCGGAGTCATTTAGAAAGCTGTGAAATTCCCGTCAGCCAACCCTTCCAAACGTTAAATGTGAAGCTGAATTACTAACAAACTGAGAAGAGAGCATCTCTGTCGTGGGAACGTGTATCGCTCAACGCAGCTTATTGCTTATTGCTTATTGAGCAGGTGAACGATTAGAAATATAAGTGAAAAAGCTACTTATAAATATATTGATGATGTCAACACGTTTCTTATCTGTGTGCCTCCTGAAAAAGTCCCGCTTTTGGGAAGACAAATGGATGAAATGACGCTTTTTAACACATTTAATCACGTTTCTTTTGTGGAAATCTGTTGAATGGTGCACAGTTCAGTATCAATAAATGCATTAATTATACAATTCAGTGATTATCAAAGTAAAAAAAGATGATTATTGTTTTGCTGAGCAAAACCTGTGCAAGCTGCGAGGTGAGATGAAACTCACTCCAGTAGCTCAGAGTTCATTTGTGACTTAATTTAATCATTAAAGACTAAAACTCCATAAAACTAAGAACCAAAATAACACTTCTCAGACCTCTGTATAAGTCATCTGAGAGTATTTAGGTTCCAAAATACAAGGTTCATTTACCTTTTTTGTGGTTTTTGTTTATAATTATCACTGATTTTCCTGCTTTTATTTACCTACTGTACTTAGATATCATTTAATATTTAATTTTAGGGATGTCTGATTTTATTAGATGAATATTAGACAAAGGCGAATCGCTCTACACAGAAACAGAATGAGCAGGAAGTGAAAACGAACCCAGGAACGAGCTCGGACGACGATGGCGTTGTGTGAAAGCCTCACCAGAATGATTGACAGTTATGCAGACTAATGGTTCAGATGATCCACCCGGAAGAAAACGATCCTCCTCCGTACCTTTAAAGCTGAATTAAAATGAATACATTTTCCCGTGCATGTTGGCATCAGTTGGTATTTGTGTCAGAAATTAAGAGTTAGACCATATCAGGATGTCGGATATCGGTGGGAAAAAAAGCCGATATCAAACATCCGTGTTTCTTTTTATACAGTTCTAATGTATAATCTGTCCACAGGTTCCTTTGCTACCTTTCATTCCCATCATCAGCATGTTTGTCAACGTTTACCTGATGATGCAGCTCGATAAAGGAACCTGGATGCGCTTCGGTGTCTGGATGATTCTAGGTAACGTTGGTCATCAGAAGGGGCCTCTCTGTCTTCTTCTGTTGTTATTTATTTATCTTTGTTATATATGCCTCTATGGGACGCAGGTTGTAGAGTTTTTATAGTTTTATAGTTTCCTTTAGGAAACTGCAATATTGTATCCATCCATCCAATGTCTGAGCCTGCTTTGTCCACGTGGGGTCGGGGGGGGATGGCTGGGGCTGGGGCTGGGGCTGGTGCCTATCTCCAGCGGTCTTTGGGCAATCAGGCGGGGTAGTACACCCTGGACAGAGAGCCAGTTCATCGCAGGGCAACTCAGAGACACACAGGACAAACAATCTTACACACACACACACCTAAGGACAATTTAGACAGACCGATCAACCTAACAGTCATGTTTTTGGACTGTGGGAGGAAGCCGGAGTACCCGGAGAGAACCCACGCATGCACAGGGAGAACATGCAAACTCTATGCAGAAAGATCCCAGGCCGAGAAGCGAACCCAGGACCTTCTTGCTGCAAGGCAACAGCTCTAACCACTGCATCACTGTGCAGCCGCAATATTGTATCTAAATGTTTAAAGAAATCTAAATAATTGCAGCAACAATGAACATTTAAAATGTTACTCTTATCAAATTCCTGAAAGAGCCAATTTTGTATGGAGAGGATGAGATTAAATGGTAAATGGCCTGTATTTGATATAGCGCCTTCTAGAGTCCTAGAACCCCCCAAGGTGCTTTACAACACTGACGGAGAGGACCAAGTCTTCTTTTTTTTCCTGTCATATTCGTGTCAGAAATTTCCCGGAGCACCTGTATTGGAAGCACGGTTGTCTTGTTTGTTTATGTGGATAAACGATGAACGTTTGGTGCTTTTCTGAGTCAGCGGACTCCAAGGCGCTTCACACCACTGTGACGCAATCATCCTCCCATACACGCACACTGGCGGTGGGAGGGGTGGAGCTTAAAACTTTTATACCAACACAAGTGTCCGCCCTGGGACTGGGAGATCGGGTTTCAAATCCCAGGTCGGGTCACACTAAAGGCTCAGCCGCTGCTGCAGCTCACCGCACCCCACGGGGATGGGTCAGATGTGTAATTTCACCGGTGTGTGATGATGACTGAGACTTAAACGTAACAAGTAGGGCCGGGACTTTAACGCTTTAATTATGATTAATTAATTAGAAAGAAATGACGCGTTAAAAAAAATTCACGCATTTAATCGCATTTCGAGCACGGCGGAACCTTTGCCATTGCACGATTTCCTCGTAGACCGAATATCACTGACACACACAACAATGCACAGTGCTAATGGCACTAAAACAGAATCAAAACAGAAAGAAGTTGCCTTGCTTGGACTGATGCAGGATTTAGGAAACCCTTCCGCCTCTTTTCTTAACCTGGAAAAGAAAAACTTCCAGACAACAACGGAGTCCGTGTCGCGGACATTTTTCAGAGATCGTCTCTGCTGCGGCTGCCCGGTGGCAACGGGAACTTTACAAAAGTTGCGGTAAGCTATATTTTTAACATTTACGTAACATCTGTGCAGCGCTGAAAGCACCAGACAGAATAATTCTGTGCCCTAACAGTGGTTTATGAAAGTAGTCAGACAAACGAGAGGCACCTGGCTGACGCTGGGAGAACACGAAGTGTTCTCACTACTCTGTAAACAATCACAGACAACGTGTCTTAAAGTTGAAAACAGAAGTTTAAGTTAAAACAGAAAGACTCTGAAACTTTTCTGATGATTTTCTAAACAATTCTGCCGGGGAATTAAATGTTTCTGAGACGAGTCACTGTTTAAACATCATCGCATGCATTACTATCATTAAGCAGCGAGGTGTGTTGAAGCTGTCATCAGCTAAGGGACGGATGCTCAAGTGCATCAGGGGCAGCGAGGAACGAGGAAGTTGTGATCAGGCTGGAGATCACACCAGATTCGCTGCTGCAGGCGTGAATCTGCGGGTCTGCAGCATCCCCTTCTTAACGTGACATCAGCACTTCCCATGCAAGGAAGGTCCGCTCACCTGTTCGTCAGATCATTATTTCCTCGCCATGATCTTTTATCATCCCATCATCCTCCAGTCATCCAACTGGAACCAGTTAGTGTTCCTGATCATTCTCAGAATATGCCATGCCTGCTCTGGTGTTGTCAGGATTTGATGTGGTAGGATGTTTTAGGACCCAAAAATGCAGAAAACCAGATGAACGAGGCAGGAGGTGGATGATGAAAATAAAATCCTTTATTAGGAGTAGTCCAAGAAGCAGGGAGCCCAAACCAAAAAATCCAAAAATCTAAACTGAGTAATCAAAAACCTTCAGAGAACTAGAAACACTGGAAAACACTGGAATCACTAGAAGCTAGGAACAGGAACGAGACGAGGCTGACAAGAACAACAAGCAAACATTAATGGACCGACAAGAACACAGAGACAAGGAGGGCTTATATAGACAGGGAGGAGCAATTAGGGAAACAGGAAGCAGGTGTGTGGAGTGAGGCTGGAGGGAAGGCAGGTGACAACAATTATCTGGATGGGGAAGAGAACCACTGGAGGGCAGATAAACCTAACACTATGTAAAACACAAAACTAAACCTAAAGACTAAGGGAAGAACTCACACAAACACATACACATACTGAGACACACAAACTATGAACTGGGGAACAAGAGGCTGTGGCTATAACTTAAGACACACAACAGAGATGCAGACAAAGGACACATGAGGGCGCTAAGAGAACACAAAAGGGAATCCAGAGAGGGATGGAGAAACATTAGGAGACACATGGGGAAAGACGCAGACAAAGGACACATGAGGGCGCCATGAAACACAAAAGGAGAACCTGGAGTGGGAACTGGAGGGCTGGGGAACAAAGGGACACAGAACATGACAGGTGTTAAAAGTTAGTACATTTTAAGTCCTAGATCATATTTGTGCCTGTTCTACTGTCATTTTGAAGGATTATTATTTATGTGTTTTTACTACATTATGAGTAGAAATGCTATTAAAAACTCCCAATTATACAAACAAGTGAAACTGGAAAAATTAGAATCTGGTGCAAAGTCAAATTTATTTCAGTCATTCAACTAGACAGAGAGACTATTTAAAGGCTCAGGGACCCTTTGCAGGTGTTTTCTATTAGTAATTATCAGTTTTAGTTGATTTGGGTTTTGTTTCATACCACACAGTGACATTTGAATAATTAAAATGCATTATTTTATTAAAAGATTTAGTTTACAGTAATAACCATGTCTAATGTTTGATTCTCTGTCTCATAATTTTAATTAAAAGTTTTGCTTTGAGAGCACATTTTCCTGAACAATTAAAATGTGATTAATTTAGATTAATTACAAAGCCTCTAATTAATTAGATTAAAATTTTTAATAAAGTCCCAGCCCTAGTAACAAGCCACAAGGGGGCGTTGTTTTGGTTCAACTTCCTGATTCTGTTGCCCAAGTCTGATCTCAGTTTCTCTTAACCGTGAAAAAATCTTTTAATTAATTCTTTTTCACAAACTTCAGGTTTCTTCATCTACTTTGGTTACGGGATTCGCAACAGCGCGGAGGCAGCTACGACCAGTTTGGACACCTCCATCAAAGAGGAGCCCATGACCACGGAGAAGGAGGCGTTCCTACACGACATCCAGAACTCCACCGCAGACGGTGAAGATCTATGAGGAAACCAGAGGTCCTTTTCTGGTCCCGGTACCGATAGAAACATCGAGTGTCGGTCCGATTTCGTGGCCGTGTACTCGTAAACGCGTTCCAATAACACCTCACTTTTTGGTTAAGTTACAGCAGCGGACAACAGCAGCAAACTGTAAAGAAGATAAAGTAAAAGTATTGGAAAGCAGTACATGGAAGTGTTTACAGGTTTGGCTTGGCTACACCTGAAATATTTGTTTTAAAGTGTCTGCACGTTTTATTTAGCCGCGTTGTGCTACAATAACAAAAGAGCCTTGGATAGCTTTGCATCAAACAGCAGGAACGACGGCTTCAAAACCAACTATTTGACTGTAGTCGAGGAAACGATTGATCCACAGGTGCTGCAAGGATGGCAAGCTGTTAAGTCCTATAATAACCACAAAAAAACATTCTACACCGAGGCATTTTATCGTAGTCGTTTCCCTCAAGGAGCAGCTGAGACATTTGGTGTCGGAGATTGTACTCAGTTCTTGTTATTTTGCACCAAGTCCAAATCAAATCTACGAAAAGAAATTTGAAAAATAACATTTTAGTCCAAGAGATTGTCAACTTTCCAGAGTAGCTCAAACTTCCTGTTTGAGACACGTCCGGTAGGATGCAGCTCAGCATTTAGATCGAATAAAAATGACAGAATAATGTACGTTTTTAGCTTATAGAGGATAAACTACAGTACTCGGCTGTAAGTACTCATACTAACAATGGACGAGCGTGGTGTCGGTGCATCCCTAGTTCTGGTCCGTGAGCTTCACTTTCCTTTAATTAGCAACAAGCCTCCTTTGTTTCTTCTGATTGTTGAAAGAGTGAAACAGTTTTTGAACGAAGAAGTGTTTCAGTTATTGCAGCTTTTGTGGTTTTAAACTTTTACTTGGTTACTGATGGAAAGCACAACTCTGAGTGTTTTATGCAATATTAATTATGATTCTGGTGATAATGTGGCTCACAAACCCACTGTGCTGCTGAGGTATACGAGGTACCCGTTCTGTGTACGGATGGGGAGACGCTTAATTTTTCAGTGAAAACACAAATTTACCAACCAAAGAACGTCAGTTTTGTCTCTAATTTTATATCTGGGAATAAAATGAGCTGCTAACTAAGTGTTTTCCTTCAGAAGGCTTATTTTCACCTGTAATATTTGTCACTTTTGTAATATACTATAAGACAACTGTGTGTTATTGTGGGGTTTTTTTTTGCATGTAAATTATATCATAGATGAAAAAAGCTACCTTCGTGTCATTTAAAATTTTCCGCTTCAGTGTTTTTTAATTCTTTAGCCTTTTTCCGGCTCAGACCAGGAACCCCCGCTAGAAACACGACCCACACGGCAGCTGAGATCTGAATGTTTTGTATCCGTTTTTATCAGGAAAAGAAGCTTTTTATCCAAGAGTGACACAGAAGTAGCTAAAATATAAACTATTTTTTTAGATAAGTAGTATTTTGTTTATTTCTTTGTGTGTGTGTTTTTTAAAGTTCCACCAGTTTCTGTTGTAAATACTCTTCGTTGTTCACGGCCACGGAAATGTTTAACCAAAAAGCCGTTTTTGTTGGTTTGGACACGTTTAGTGACTTTTTAAATGTGTTTTGACCACACAGCCTGTGTTACAGTGTTCACCTCCCCGCATCCAGATGGGCAGGAGCTGCATGCAGGACGGGTTTTTATTCAGCATGTGTCGACTTTGATTGGTGTTTTAGCAGCTACTGTTGTAAATAAATGATGCAATAAATTAATCTGCAGGTTTTGTCTTTTATTTAATAATACTTAAATATACAGTCAACAGTGCATATCTTCTGATTCTTGTTATATTTATTGTATCAGATCATCAAAGATAACCTGAGCAGGTCCATAAGGCAGTTATGTCATAGAAAAAGAGCCAATCAAGCCAATGTGAAAAAGGAATAACCGATTAATAACTGCAAAAGCTGCAATCAAGCATTTGTGATAACCTGTCAGGGATTTTGTCAGACTCTTTCTTGCAGAAGGGTCTGAATTCAGTCCCGTTGGAGTGTTTTCCAGCATGAACGATTAATTTCAGGACATTTTCGGTCAGCATGAATCCGTCATTACGGCAAGCGGTCCAGGTACTGAAGCAGCAAAGCATCCCCAGATCACGCCAACATGTTTGCCTGGTGAATATATTTTCCTGAAATATTGGGTTTAATTCACATGAAATGCAAAATAATTCCACTTTTTTTTCTCAACTTGCATCATATTTTTAAATGTTGACCTGAGTCAAGTTTATCCTGTGCTGCTTTACATTCATTCTGGATTCTTTTTTTTTTCTTCTGTTTGATGTGTTGTTTTTGAGATATTTTAGCCTACTTTATGTTTCAGACGTGATTTTTTCTTTTTTTTTTTTATTGTTTGGGTCTGACTACGAGCCAGAGTGTGACTCTGGAAATATTGAACTTATTCGCAGTTAATTCAAATTGAAGAAAGGGGTCTGTGACTTATACGGACTGGGTTTATTTTGGCAGATATTTATTTTCCACTTGATAATTGAAACCAAATGTTCTCTTACTTGCTCAGATTTGTTTTCTGTTGAGATTTTTTTGCTGATCTGAAGCATTTAAGTCTAATGTCTAAAGAAAAAATACTTTTTTCACAATGCCATAATTGTAATGTTTGATTTATAAAAATATGTTCCAGCTATTGTGAAGGCATTAATTAATGCAATTGTTTAACTTTACCAAAATCAAGACTAAATAAAAATAATACATAAAAAAATAAACCCGTTTCCTGACGAGGAGAAACCTCATTCCCACTTTCCACCAGCAGGGGGCGACCTGCGTCCTTGATGGCGTCAGGGCTCCTCGCCTCTTCTCCTCCCCGTTTTCCAGCCTTCTGCTGCAGACGGAATTCTCCTCATCTCCTCCTCAAACTGGATGTATGCCTCCTTCTTTGCCTTCTCCTGCTGTCGGAGCTTCTCTCCAGCGGGATCACGGAACAGAGCCGGTAAGTGTTTCCGTGTTTAGGCGCAATGAATCTCGGCAGCAGTTAATTATGAGGATTTATTGACTCTGCTGCATCTGGCGGAGAGGCTGCTTACACGAGCGTGCAGATTTCGTAATAAATGTGTCGCCCTCTTACATTTTTAAACTAATATTAAATATTATTTAGGAGCACATATTGCGTCCATCCAAGCCTGATTACAGCCTCCTCCCTAGGTGGGCTCACCTCAGCGACAGTTCCTTCATCCATCCACATTCCTCACGTTTTAATGTGAAATGTTATTTCTGAGTTGGATTTAATAATATAATAGCAAATGCATCATATTAGAAGAAAAAATGGAGACCATGACAAGTGACAGCAGGTAAATCACAGGTGACTCAGATGTCACTGAGGTGAAGATCAGAGATCTTAAAGGCCTCAGTGATCCAGATCAGGAAGATGTTCATTCCAAGAACAAGAGCCTACAAAGACGTCATGCCCACTGAAGCATTAGAAATTACAGGGAGGCTCCCTTTTTATTCAATTTTTCATGAGAATTTTAGATGAACCCTCCACTGAAGGTGTTGATCTGCTCCAGACTGCCGTCTGCTGAAACCGTCTCACACGAGACATCAAGTCCTGGAGCAGATGCGAGGATGCACAGGTTTCAGGAAGCCCCAGTGAGTGGAGGTTGGTCCTGTTTTTAATTTAGGAGTCCAGTGGCGGGACGATGGGGGATGGGGAACGTTGCTCAGGGGAGGATGTTTATGGGATGAGCAGAAATTTTCCAATTATCTCCTGATTATTTTGTTGCTGGAGGTAAAAGAGGAGCAAGACAAAGGAGACAAACTAAATGGTAAAGAGGTGGAAAACCCCTGATTGTGTTTCATTGCCTCTGTTCCACTAAACCTCACAGAGGAAGATTTTTACTTTCATTTATTCATCTGATGTTTCAGGTTTTTCCACACCTGCAATATGTATATGATATGATGTTTATTGACAAATACGTTTCCTATATAACAAGTACAGATGAAATACTGTTTCATTTAAAAAAACTACATATTTTTAGATCAAAGATGAAAATGCTAATTAGAAAAAACATTTTAGGGCATTTTTAAAAACTCTCACCGATCTTCTAACATCCTGGTTTAAGGTTGTCCTGTTAGTTATAATCATCAAATAAAGATGCACCAAAAACCTCCATTAACGGGTTAATCTGAAACTCAGATATATAGGCTGCTTTTATAAATGGCTATTAAATAATGTATAGATACTTTATTAATAACATGTCATGCTTCATAAATCATTAATAATGATTTATTATGCATTAATGTTGAGAAAGGGAGAACAGATTTGGCTCACTATTTTGCAAGAAATGGGTCAGTTTCTTTTCTTTCTTACCTTAAACACTTAATGATTTATGCAGCGTTACAGATTCATTAATAACACATCTATAAACTATGTATTACATATAGGGGTATTTTTTCCAGTCCATAAACACATCACTAAACAGGATTATTTAGTTGAAATCCGTCATTTTCTTCAATGTATGAATGCGTAAGTGGAAATAAGTTTTAATTACCAGAATTATTATTGTAATAAACTAATTAATATCATAATGTGTTCTTTTTGTTGTTTTCTAAGAGAAATCAGCATGTTTAAACAAGATTGGTGCATCTTTATCATTTAGAGATGTAAATATGTCCATAAGAGGACAAATAAGCAGAACTTTTGATATTCAGCAAACGTTTTTATTTAGTTCTGTGAAATGTTTATTGTATAGATTTATTTTCATATTAGGAAACATGGAAAATCTGAAAACAATGCTTAGAATTTGTTTTTCTGATCTACTTCAACAGGTTTCTGATTCACTTCTATTCCATCATCGTTCCTGGAGAACCTGAAGTAGAAATCCATTAAAAAACAAGTCTTTTTATGGATTTTTTAGCCCTCTGAGACTCTCAGATAGAGAAATATTAAATTCTCCAAATGACTAAATAAATCCATTTTGGTTCACTTGAAACAAGAACATTTTTGTGTTATTGTGACATTCTGTTTGTTTGATTTAAACTTTTAGATGAATCCAGCTTAGGCTGTTTAGATGTTCGGTTCCTTCAGAGACTAAATCTCATCTTGTCACCGCCGTGCTGATAAACACTGATTTACTGCACCGTCTGCGTCGTGATTTGACTCTGGACTCGATTGATTTGGAGTCGAGATTCAATTTAAGGGACAGAAAAAAAATCTTCTCTCTGAAAAAGGATCTGTTGTCTTGAAAGGCATCCGTGGAAGTCCGGTTAGCCCCAGAGGACGTGCGGCTTTCTGGTCGCGTGTAAAATTGAAGTGAATTGGGTGGAGGAGGGGTGATGAAATTGACTAGAGCAATAAAAAAGATTTAAGTCCTGAAGAGAATTCCAAACCTATGGAAGCCAGTTTCTTTCACTCTGATTAATATAAATAAACAAACAAACAAACATATCATATAATCATTACGACTTAAAGAAGTCAATTATCCAACAAACCGAAATTGTCTGACTCTTAACTTGATGAAAACCAATACCAATATATGCAAGGTTCCCCTTTATTAAAAAAACTAAAGCATTTTAGGTTACTAACATCACAAATCTATCACACATGCCACACTAATTCAATTTAAGTTAGTAACAGGAAAAGTGCCATATTTAATTTGTCTACAGCAGCTGAATCTCATTCAGCCCTTTCAAGGACTCAGCCAGAGTTTAGGCAGTTTCAGAACCACTGGAGGAGATAATGCAAAGAAGGATTCTCCAGAAAATCAAGAAAATTATGGACAACCCTGAGCATTCTCTTCACAAGACTGTCCGACAACGGAAGAGTGTCTTCAGTCAGAGGCTTCTTCAGTTTGGCTGCAACACTGACCGCTACTGGAGATCCTTCCTGCCAACAGCCATTGTAATATACAATAACTCTTTGATGACTTGATTATTATTATTATTCTGAGCTACTACAGCAATCAATTTCACTCTGGGATTAATAAAGTATTTTTGAATTTGAATTTGAATTCTCCCTAAGCGTGACACTAAGTGTGTATTAGTCAATAATGTATTATTCTGTATACTTTAGTTACGTGGATAAAACAATTATAAAGATTTTCAGAAAAGAAAAGCAAGCCTTGGGTGAAGATTCTTGTTTTTATTTTAGTCGTTTGTCACTACACAAATTTTACCTCATAAGTTGTGCCTAATAAATAAAAATGTTTAAAAAAAACTTTACCTCTGTCGTATTTTAAAAATAGTAGCAGAAGAGTTTGATGTATAACGTGTGTGTGGTATGTAAACGTTTTGTCAGTAAAAGACAATGTTGGGAACATTACTTTTAAAAAGTATTAGTTATAGTTACTGATTACTTTGTCAAAAATGTTACTCAGTTACTTACCAAGTTAGAAGATTATAAAAGTAACTAATTACCAAGAAAAATAACATTTTGTTAGTTTTTTTCATTAAAGAATGCCATAAAAATGGGTTCCCCTCTTAGTTCAACTTACTTAATTGACTAAAAATTACTACAATATTGAAATATAAATGAGTAATGACTGGAACATAATAAAATGTATGTCCAAATGTTTTTTATAAAAATGAATAATTGAAATAAATGGGCACTTACAGGAGGAACTACAAACAGGAACATTACACTAATCTAGACTATTAAAATGTCGCTGTGTGATATTTTCATTCATTCGTTCATCACCTTTATTTAACCAGATAAGACCCATTGAGATTAGAGCCTCTTTTGCAAGGGTGACCTGGCCAAGAGGTGCAGTGTGAATGCCGCATATGCATACTGAAACATACAGTACAGATAAAAAAAAATTCAACTACATATTAAAACAAGGGGAAACCCTTACAAAAATCTACGACAACAACAATAACAGTGACACAAAAACAAATATACTTAAATACACAACCATCAAGGTATCTATATTAATTTTAGCCCACAAAAGTTATCAGTAATTACTCACCGTAGTAAAACACAAGCAGTTTTCTGTCTGAGTGTTTACGCGATCACAAATAATTTTCAAGAAATGTGAAAGAGGAGTCACCGAGCTCGTGTTTAAAAATAACTGATTTCTTCCCTAATTCTGTTCTCATGTGCGGTGTAACAAAAGTCTAGAGCTCTTCAGATCGCAAATTACAGCCCGACTCGTGTTTTGACATTTTCTTACTCAAATAGGCCCGAACTAGATGTAAAATAGTCTTATATACCAGGGTTAACCAGTGCGCTTCCCTCCTATTTTCCAGAGATGGTAATGATGCAGTTTGATATAACTCACAATGATGTGTGCGATAAGATGCTCCAGTTATAAACCTTAATGCACTGTGATATAAAGGATCCAGGGTTGAAAGGTGGCATTTTGCTGCTGTTCTATACACTACATCCCCGTAATCAGCGATTGGCAAGAAGGCAGCCCTCATCAATGTCCTTCGTGCCTTTAAAGAATTTAACAAGACCCCAATCAGCTAAAGTTTATAACTGCAAACAGAAACACCTGCAAAGGTTCCTGAGCCTTTAAATGGTCTCTCAGTCTAGTTCAATTGCTGAAATAAATGTCATTTTTCCAGTGTCACATAATTCTGTATTTTTAGTAGCATCTCCGTTGCTGGTAATCTAATAAATAAATAAATAAATAAATAAATAAACAAATACATTAATTAATTAATTAATTAAATCCTTTAAAATGGCACTAGAAGAGGCACACATCTGATGGAGGACTTAAAGAGCAAGTCACCCTCAAATCTACTTATTTTTCTGATAAACTATATAAATGCGTGTCTAATCGTGATGCAGACACGTGTGGTCTAGTTTTGCATTTTAGTGCATTTTAGTTAAAATTTAAATTTTCTGCCTAAACCTGTCTGTGTTGTGCCGTTGTCAGGTAAAAACTCTGCACTGCATTTGAATTTAAATCTGTCATCGCTATTGGCTGAGGTACCCTAGGACGTTAGCTGGTACCATATGATGTCACAATGTCGTTGTGTGTGTGTGTGTGTGTGTGTGTGTGTGTGTGTGTGTGTGTGTGTGTGTGTGTGTGTGTGTGTGTGTGAGTGTGTGTATTTGTTAGTGGCTCCGCCCTCTCGGTCTGCTAGGCAACAGCATTTGTTGCATTTTTCAAACAGGAAGTGGGAGCGGAGTAATACTCTCATGGGGGTGACTTGCTCTTTAAATTTATTACCCTGGGACCTTCGGGACTGTCCCGCCAAGAAGGGCACGGCTGCAGATTTACGCCTGCAGCAGTGAATCTGTGGATCTGCAGCTGTAACTATTCATCACGTCTTCCTCATTCTTCACGGGCCGCGATGCACTTGTATAAAAACATCCACCTCTTTAGCTCTCGATCAACTGATGACAGCTTTAACACTGCGCTGCTGAATGAGTAATTCACACATTTTCTTATCGGTAACAGAAATGGCGTTATGATACACGAAGACGGTAATTAATTATATTACTCGTTACCAGTTATTCCCATCACTAGTAAAAGATATACAGATATCGATATTTTCTGACATTAAATTTTGATGCCGATATCAGCCAGCACTAATGACAGACTGATAATATCTCTAATTTTTTTTTGTTTTTACTAGTGACTTAGCTATAAGTCATGATTAATCATAATTATAACTTATAATTATGACAAACACATTTTTTTAATAAGTGGCAGAAATGGGCTTCCATACTATCAAACCGGTGCTTCTGTCGCCTCGTCTTTGAGTTACGTCACATCCAAGAGAATATAAAACAAAGCTTTCTCCTAACGAGATTATTCTGTAGACATCACCCAGAAACAAAAGTACTTTTTCTATCTTTGCCCTTGGCTTGATTAATGTGCCAGACAAAGGTCAGAGTGACTCCATCAGTCAGGAAAAAAATACATTGTGTTGTTCTGCTTGTTTTTGTTTCTTATTGGTTTTGTTTTGTTCATTTAATTATTTATTTATTTAGTTAGTTAGTTTTACTTTTTTTACTTTTGTCAATTGAAAATCAATGCATTGAATTTACAACATTCTTTTTAGTTGAAATAAATGTTGTCTTGCTGGTTCTGTTTTTCTTTTGTTTAGTCTTTAATATTATGAGCTGAGAAATTTTTATTTTCTTTGTTTGTTTATTAAAAATTTTATGTTTTCAGGATTTTTGCTTTTTTAATTTATTTTTGGTTTATTTGTTTGTTTTAGTATTTTTGTTAGTGAGGTATAAGCTACATCCAAGTGACTGGGATATGTTTATACAACTCGCTTTTTTAAACAAATGATTGTATCATATAACTATTATCTAATATTAATGTAAGTGAAAATGTGATGAGTGTGTACATGACTGATTGGTGAATTGAAACATTTGTTTTCAACCACGTAGCCACCGCTTCAGCAGCACAAAGAGCAGAGCAGCTATAAATAAAACACTTGTGACCTTTTGGGATCTCCAAACATCTCTGCTTTACTTTTACATGTATGCATGTTCACCTGCAACCACGTTTCTCCATTTAATTGTGCAGACAGGTTTAAATGTACAATAAATAAACTTTAAAAAAGTTCAAAAACAGACTAAATCATCAAAAGAGCGACACTCAGAGGCTCAGAGGCAGCTTTTCTCGTCTGACGCAGGATTAAACAACCCTAACAGCACGCTGTGTTTCACCTACAGCTCAGCATTCACTCGTTATGTCACAGCCACCCTCCTCTGAGCAGACAGCAGCAAGATGCTGCTTTTCATACCAAACTGTGATAAGCTGTCTGAACATCTTCTGCTGCATTTAGTGATGGACAGGGGAAACTGCAGGAGATGGCATAAAACACAGTTTCTGCAGAAAGCACTACTAATTAGTTTCACTGATAGCTGAATTTAAAATTTATATGTATACATATATAGAAATGAAAATATGCTAATAGTATTGGCATGGATTTTATCAATATGTTTATCAATAAACCCATTTCCTGGAGCCGAAGAAAAAAGGGACAAGAAGCAATGAGGCAGACATACAACCAAATCATGATTTAGTGGCAAGTGCACAGGGCAAATGCCCTGAACAGCTGGTCACAGAGTTTATTTAAGCAAGGAGAGAAGAGAGGAAAGGGAGTGGGTCGTGTGTGAGAGAGGGTGAGTGCGTATGTGTGGGAGGACAAGAATGTGTGTGTGTGTGTGTGTGTGTGTGTGTGTGTGCGCGCTTTCAGGACATTCAGTTAATAGATCGGTTAATAGGATTAAAGTAATGAAATATAAAATTTCCATAACAAGTATATAATATACACTTCATTGGTTTTCAGAAATATTTGGAAAAAAGCTTTTTTTTTTTTGCCCTCTGAGGTTAATCATGAGCTGTTAGTTTTCTTTCTTCTGTATAGATGACGTTTTTAGTATTTTACTCTGCTCTTTAATGACAGGCAGCTCAATAGAGCGATTTGTCCTACTTTTTTCTTCAGTCATGTTAGATGCTCTCTCGGTTATTTATTTTGATTTATTAATTGCTCATCTTCATTGCTTAGAGGTGGAAGATCACTGGAATACAGTTCTTGTGTGAGACTTTGTTTACATCCTGATATCTTGTTTTTATGAGCTTTGTGACTAATCTGTAGAAGACGACTGGCGAAGAACAGTGTTGAGGACAGTTAATGGCCACCATCTAGTTTAGGAGTGTTTTTTACAAAGACTGTGAAGATTTGGGGAACTACTGCTGCCTACAGGCTTGGGGTACCTATGAATGTGCCTTACAATGCCCTGGATTTCCTTTGCTGAAAATGAGGTTTTGTGGACCCAAGTTTCTTTTCTAGATTTGCGGGGGAGTATATTTGGTCTTCCAAAGTTCTATTCTGTGTGTACATGCCCTAAAAATGTGAGCAACTACCAGTGATTCACTGAAACAGACACCTTGCTGGTATCTGTGCATTTCTAATTATTTTACTCTTTGCAGGTTGACACCAAATCTAACGAAGATCCATCCTCTACATTAGTTATGATCTTTGAAATTCCCATTCCTGGTATACTCAAGAAAAAACAGTGAACCTATGCTTTTGTTGTGCCTCAAGGACTTTAATAGATTCACATAATATCTGAAGCCATGGACTACTGAGAAAACTCAGAGCTAGTTCCATTATGTGTGATCGAGGAGAGCCTGACAGCGATGGAGGGTTGAGGAATGATAACCAGCAGGATGACTCAAATGCCAATGACATTCAGAGAGGAAACAGCAGGAAAACTGGTTCATTGGCAGGTTTAATGACGGAGACAGTAGAGGAAGACAAAGTCATCATCTGGGGGACGGACTCGCAGTGTGACGATCCTGAGCTGGCCGAATTTGAGATGTTGGAGTGTCAGGAGCTAGAGGCGTACCTGGTTGAGGAGGGAGAGGACTTTGTTGGGCTTTCTGAGCGGAAGCAGATCCAGGTGCAGTTTTCATCTTGCAATAATACCACGAATCAAGAAGTGGAAGATGAGAATGTGGAAGGAACAAGGTCACATCCGCATATTTCCACTGAGCAGCAACCAGCAGCCTCGCTTGTCTCAGAGAGCCAAGACGCACCCAGGACTGAGCTCAGCTCTGAAAACGATGTATTTGTTACCTGTCTGTCCACCATTTCAAGCATTGCCACCACAAATCAAATGACAGACTCCTGGCACTCTGCCCCTGTCTCTCACTCAGCCATGTCAGAGGACCTGGCTTCGCAAAGTTGCAGCACCATCTCTGAGAGATGCAAGAATTCTCAAAGGCACGACAAGTCATCCAACCCTGCCAGAAAAAGCACAGCACACCTAAAAGATCTGGACATGAATTTGAATTCAACTCTTCTATCGGGGGATATTGGATCCCAGGAACACGCGAGCGATGGAGTTCTATGCACTGATGTAAGCAACAAGCACAACAACCAGAGAAACAAAGCTGGGAGCTTTTCAGAGGGAAACTCTGACTGTAATGCTTTATCTTCTGCAAAAAAGTCAAATGACAAAGGTAACACTAAAATGGATAAAAGCACACAAGCAGATGAAACCCCTGATTTAATTAGGTCAACCAAAATAGCTGCAAAGGAGACTCAATCAAAGGAATGCAATGCCACGAGAAAGCAAGGCTCATTTGGCAACGCTCTAAAGAAGCAAAACTCTTTTGACACGAGTTTCAAAAAGCTCCCTTCCTTTGACAACTCTTTCAAGAAGCAGCTCTCTTTTGATAACAGTTTGAAAAAGCAGGCTTCCTTTGAGAACAACATCACCTCGCGGTCTTCATCCCTGGAGAGCAGAAAGCCATGGGGAAGCCCAAGTCGAACTGCATCTACTGCTAAAGCTACCTCCTGCTCACCCAGCAGACATCCACCTCCTTGTACGGGTAAAGTCCAAACTACTAGATCTCTGAGTTTTGAGCGCAGCAACTCTCCTCTCAGAAGTCAAAGTGCCAAGCCTCCAAACAAGACAAGTATAAGCAGTGGCATTCCCAAACCAGTCCTACCGCAGCAGAAAGACATGGAACCCAGGAGAACCTCTCCACCCCAGAAGCCCAAAAATGTCAGGCCAAAAATCATAACGTGTGTTCGAAAGAATGCTCAAGCAAAATCACTAAGTGAACAGGAAGCCTCTGCAACCCCACCACGAATTCCCTTGTACTCCAGCCTACCTGCTCACAGAGACTCAAAAGGCGTTCCGCAGTCTAGATCCTCTCCGGTGCTCAGTTCGCCCAGTCCGCTGTTAGACAAGTATCGACAGGAGGTGCAGAAGGTGGGATACCATCCTCTTGGCAATGCTGTGAAACCTCCGAATGGCACTGTCCACCAAAGGCTGAGCGGGAAGTCAGAGAGCTTTCACGAGGAGATGTCCAGGAAGTACTTGCAAGAGGTGAGAGTTTAATTCCAGATTTAGTCCACTGAACAGGGCAAAACTATAACTGGCTGTGTTGAAAATGTTTCTCAGCAGCAAATTTCCCAAGAAGGAGGGAGTGTTTATCATTCACCAAGAGCCCTTAGGCCCCAACTGGGGTTGGGGGCGGTCACCAGGCAGCCTGTGGCCAAGACAAGGGGTCAGCAGATGGGTCAAAAGACATCTCCAGCATCTTGTCAGTCTGTGAAAGGTCACCAGAATCAGATGGGTGAGATAACCTGTTGGGGTTGATCACACAGTGACCTCCTTTCCATATTTACATAAGAATTAAACATTCAGTTCTCAAGTTATTTGAAACCAGAGAATCTTGTAATCTACAAATAAACAGTGCAATTCTTCTTTTTAGTGTGAACAAATCTGTTTTGTGCTGCTGTTCTGATAGTAATATATTGTATTCATTCTGTCAAGGACCCTGTGAGCAGAAGTGGTCTGGTCCAGAAACCACTCCCAAAAGTCTCCTTCTGAAATCAGGCCAAACAGGCCTCCGTCCACCAGGTTTCTCCACCCTTCCAGCTTCACGGCTGGTGGCTTTAGGCGTCATCCGGAGCTCCAGCTTCTCGTCTGTTTGCAGCAGCCAGTCCAACGACAGCTCTAACAGTGACCTCTGCCAACCCTCTCAGTGTAAGTTAAGTGCCATCAATTGTTGCTTTAAAGGTCATGTGATACACGTACTACTTGCTATTTTTTAAATACAATCACACTGAGTTGCATATGCCCACTGAGCATGAAAATAGACTTCTGCTCTCATCACCTACATTAACCTCACAAAAAACAACACATTTCTACATCACAGTAAAATCTGCCTTCGTGGACTCACCTTTCTTGGCTTGCAAACGTGGAAGTCTGCATTGATTTAACAGTCAGGAGAGAGCAGAGCATGTCTCGGCTAGTAGAAGCTAACACTTAACAATAGCAGCTACAAAACATGGCGGAACATGTTCTGGTTTATTTGTGGAGACAAAACAAGGAAGAAGAGCAAAAAAAGGCAGCAGAAGAGTTGTGTTGCTGTTAGCCAATGAGTGGAGAGGCTATTGCACATCACAAATATTAATGAGTAAGACTCCAAATCCTACTGTTTTCCACCCACACACTCCTTCGACTAACTTCTACTTCCTGAAACAGGAGCACCAGAGCTTTTTTCCACAGAAAACGTCTCACAAGGCATTCGTTCATATTAGAGATCACAGATTTATTAAATTAACCCTTCAGAATAACCTTTTAACATCAAGTGGATCCAATCTGATGAACCTATTCATAGTTTCTAAGCTAACTCCTGCAGAGGGAAAGTGCCAATTTTATTATTATTCTTTGACATGTAATGTTTTTATATTAGCTTGGGATGTGTTTAGGCAAGAATCTGGATATCACAAACTCAGGCTAGACCCCCAAGACACATCCAGTGTCATTATGATATTCAATTTTTTTGGGTGGAAACTGCTGCCACCTAGCAGTCGGGAGTTGAATTGCACTACAAAAATGAAGTACAGTAAATGTTTACATGAAAATTGCCAAAAAATGTCTATACGCATCTTTAAAAATCGATTCAGTAACATGAAATATCGTGATATTTCAGTGTATCAATAATTTCTGACAGCCTTTTTTAGGTAATAAATGCACCTTTTGTTTGTTATTAAGTATTAGGTTTTAAAGGGTAATTATAACATAAATTCAGGCTATATTTTTCCACTAAATTCATGTTTTATCTTCATTTCCATTTTGATTTAGCTGCTTTTTTTCATTTACTTTAAAAGTTAATTTTCTGTTGTTGACCAGTTTTAAATTGGCTTCACTTCTGGCAGCAAAAAGTCTAATTCTAGTTTAACTGTGTTGACAAAATGCGCGTGTCTCTGACAACAAAATGTTTGGAAGTGGCTCCGACAGCCGATATGTGACTGGCAGCTTTAATGACAGAGTTCCTCTCCAGGCTGTTGGCTCAGGAACACCGCTCCATTAGTAGCAGCCATATGTGTATCAAATGCAGCCACAATCAAAAGGGATTCACTCCAGCAATGTGTCTCCACTGGGATGGAGCGCATCCGCTCAGAGGAAAGGATGCCACCGTGAACATCAGGTATCAGGTGACATATGGAGCTCAGGAAGAAACCGTTAGCAGCGAACGTTATGTTGCCACTAGATTATCTTTTGGCAAGACAGAAAAAATGATCTTCAGTGCAATTAGGATTTGGTAAATTACAACACAAGTACAACATGTTGATTTCAACACTTTACACTTCTGCTAAGTGTTATTGGTGGAGAACCAAAGTACAGCAGGACAATAAATCTAAACAAATGGGAACATTTTAGAATATCCAGAAAAACAAATCATTGATGAGGTATTCTGTTGTCCCAATTAAATCTCCAACCTCTACCCTTACCAGAACTCTGCAAAACGATGTTCTTACAAACTCAAAGAACTGAAGCAAGAAAAACTGGGTCAAAAATTCTCCACGTAATTCCTCTTCCCTCTGAGAGACTAGAAAGATCACATCGAATAAAATAATCACTATTTCTGCTAGAGGTGATTTGTATATTAAGTTAGTGGGTGTAATTGGTTTTTCCTGCATTTTTGCCCAGATTTTTGTGATTCTGCTAGGTTTCTTTCTGCTCATTAGAGGTTGCACATTAAGGGATTTAGGTTTCTACTGCACATGCATGCAAGCTAGAAGTGATCGGCTCTGCAGCTTGGCTCTGTCTCTGTTAAACCCAGAATGTGCTGACTCTCCCAGGTGAATCCAGACTGCTGCAGTAAGAAAAGTTACTGCATTCCCTCTGAATAACACACAGACCTTGAGCATTCTGACACTCAGATGAACTGAAGGTGTCCAAGAATTCAAAACGTTTACTTTGTTGAATAAAGGTGTCCTAATGTGCCAAAAGGTCTGTGCCATGTCCGATCTGCTTTCCTGTACAAATTAGTAATGTTGGGATGGCTGCTGTGAAAAGCTGGTTAAACACATCATAAGCTTAGAGACACCCTTAAAGCTTCTTTCCGGAGTATTTCTCTTATCCGATGGCACCATCTAGTGGCTGACAAGCATATCACACAAAAACTCAATTGCTCTGTTTTTTTAATATGGAGATTTCACGTTTCTGTTCATAGACGTGCTTCTGTAGCTGACAAACAGAGCTAAAACACGTTGTTTTACGAGTATTATTCTCATGTCATGTTGTGTTTTCATATATTTATATTTTAGAGATTTACTTGTCTGTGAAAAGTTCATCAACTCTGCATCAGCCGAGGTATTCCTTAAATTTGAAGCAAGTAAGCAGTAGTCTAACGCTATTGGTGAGTTCTGGTCGGCGCTCAGTTTCCTATTGCATGGAGCTCTGCAGGGCAGGGGGCGTGCTTAGCAAAAAATAAAAAAAAATAGATGTATTGCTTACATTACATCACAGTACATTCAATTCAATTCAAAAATACTTTATTAATCCCAGAGGGAAATTGATTGCTGTAGTAGCTCAGAATAATAATAATAATCAAGTCATCAAAGAGTTATTGTATATTACAATGGCTGTTGGCAGGAAGGATTTCCAGTAGCGGTCAGTGTTGCAGCCAAACTGAAGAAGCCTCTGACTGAAGACACTCTTCCGTTGTCGGACAGTCTTGTGAAGAGAATGCTCAGGGTTGTCCATAATTTTGTTGATTCTCTGGAGAATCTTTCTTTGCATTATCTCCTCCGGTGGTTCCACGGTCGTCCCCAGAACAGAGCCAGCCTTTGTTATTATGCTGTTGAGCCTTTTCAGGTCCCTGCTTCTGATGCTGCTACCTCAACAGACGATGGCTGAAGAAATTACACTCTCAACAACAGACTTGTAGAAGAACTGCAGCATCTTGCTACAGACATTGAAGGACCTAAGCGTCCTCAAGAAGTGCAGTCTGCTGTGTCCCTTCTTGTAAAGGGCTTCGCTGTTCTTTCTCCAGTCCAGTCTGTTGTCCAGGTGAACTCCAAGGTATTTGTATTCCTCAACCACCTCCACTTCTTCTCCCATGATGGAAACAGTGTTTGACTCCACCCTGTTTCTTCTGAAGTCCAAAATCATCTTCTTTGTTTTGTTCACGTTCAAGGTCAGATGATTGCTTCCACACCATGCCACAAAGCGCTCCACCAGCTCTCTGTACTCAGCTTCCTGTCCATCTCTGATACACCCGACAACTGCAGAGTCATCTGAGTATTTCTGTAGATGACAGGTCTCTGATTTGTACTGGAAGTCTGAGGTGTACAGGGTGAAAAGGAATGGTGAGAGTACAGTCCCCTGTGGTGCTCCAATGTTACTGATCGCCTGGTTTGATGTGCAGTTTTTCAGCCTCACAAACTGTGGTCTGTTTGTCAGGTAGTCTTTAATCCAGGTGATAGTTGAGGCCCCCACCTGTGTCTTCTGGAGTTTCTGGCAAAGTACATCAGGCTGCATTGTATTAATGCACTGGAGAAATCCAAGAACACGACCATCACAGTGCTGCCTGCTTTGTCCAGATGGCAGTGGGTTGGTTGAAGCAGCTGGATGATGGCATCTTCAACTCCAACTCCATGGCGATAAGCAAACTGCAGCGGGTCCTGATATGTCCTAGTTTCCTTATTCATCTGGACTAATAGGAGTCTCTCCAGGACCTTCATGATGTGGGATGTCAGGGCAACCGGTCTGTAGTCTGATGGGCAAGTTTTCTTTGGAACTGGAACAAGGCAGGATGTCTTCCACAGGATTGGAACCTTCTCCTGGGCCAGCCTGAGGTTGAAGAGGTGCTGCAGAATCCCACAGAGCTGCTCTGCATATGCCTTCAGTAGTCTGGGACTGACACCATCTGGACCTGCAGCCTTGTTCTTGTTCAGTCTCTCCAGCTGCCCCTTCACTTGACTTCTAGAGGTAAATGGGGCAGCAGCATCTCCTGACTTGGTTGAAGACAGATTTATAGAACCAGAAGAGTCCATGACTGTGTTAGAGGACAAAAGAGCTGGCGTGTGACAGGAAAATGTTGGATCAGAGGAGGATGGGATGTCTGATTGGCTGGGGACAGGCGAGGAGGATGCTGGGTTTGTTCCTGAACTGAACTTATTGAAGAACTTGTTCAGTTCATTGGCTGTGTCCAGGCTGCCATCTGTGCAATCCTTCCTCTGCTTGAAGCCTGTGATCTTCTTCATCCCTGACCAGACATCTCTGATATTGTTCCTCTGTAGTTTGTTCTCCAGCTTCTTCATGTATGCCTCCTTGCTGTCTCTGATCTTGATCTTCAGTTGCTTCTGTATACTCCTCAATAATTCACTGTCTCCCTCTTTTTTCTCATTTAGTAGATTCTTCAGTTCACTGGTGATCCAGGGTTTGTTATTAGCATAGCATCTCACTGTTCTGGTGGGTATGATGTTGTCCACAAAGAAGTTTATATAGTCAGTGACACATCCAGTCATGGCATGGGTGTCCTCTTCATATCCTTGGCAGAGATTCATCCAATCTTTGGTCTCAAAACAACCCTGCAGGGCTTCTTCAGCATCCTGGGACCATTTTCTCACAGTTCTTCTTGTCACAAGTTGCCTCTGAACAAGTGGTTTGCATTCTGAGTAGAGAAAAACAAGATTGTGATCTGATTGCCCCAGAGGAGGTCTGGATTTGGACATGTATGCATTCTTTACATTTGCATAACACAAACCCAATGTATTGCTTTCTCTGGTGGAGCAGCTGACAAAATGAAATGTTGGAAGCGTAGCAGAGAGCTGTGATTAAAATCACCAGATATAGCCACAAATGCATTGGGGTGCTGGGTTTGTAGCTTAGCGACAACGGAACTGATGGCATCACATACACTTTCAGCAATGGCTGAAGGTGGAATATAAATGGTTGCCAAGACAACACTGGTGAACTCTCTTGACAAATAATATGGGTGACAACTTAAGCTTGGTTTATGCTTGACGCATTTACTTTCTGCTTGGTGATGCAGCTCGCGGACGGAACGTGCTTCACAACTTGCAGAGTTTATGGTTCATGCGGCTTGTCTCTGCGGTGAGCCAATATTCTCCCAAACTGAACGGGGCAGCATGGAGCTCTACGGCTTGCATCCAACACTACACCATAGTAGAAGTAAAAATTACTGTTGTTTACAAAATGGCATTCCAGCATTTTTCAACAGCGTCCTCATCTTTTCCGACAGTGTAAGCTATTTCTCTCCAAGAATTATTAACAACATGTTGATCATGGTGATCTTTGAGAGCTGAATCATACAAATGTCTGCATTTACAAACCTCTGCCATACTAGTTCTTGCCAGTCCGCCATGTTTTTCCGCGTCCGACCGTCCGCGTGGTTAGAAAATTTCCTAGGTGAGCGGTGTGGAAAGTTTGGGCCGTGTGGAGGCGCGGTGGAGGGGCGTGGCTGTTAAAATGATGCAATTTTGCCGCGCGGAGCCATGCAAACCTTGTGGACGCGTCAAGCATAAACCAAGCTTTACTGCCAAGATTTCAATATCTGGGCTGCAGAGACGATATTTCACTGAAACATGACCTGGATTTCACCATCTGGCATATGATAAGATAATCACTTTTACGGATTTCTGACAAATCGTACCTAATTTCTGAAAGGGGAAAACTCCAAAAGCAGCTTTAAATGTGCATGTCCCAACCGGTTCCAACCCACTTCAGCATACTTGGTCACAATAATGCTAACCACAGAACAATTCTATCCCAAGCTACCCTGGTCCGAGCTACTGATGTTATCTTGAGCTACTGCTAACCCTGGCCCAAACTACTGCTACTGCTAGCATGAGCTACTGCTAATGCTAGCCTGAGCTACTGCTAACACTATCCTGAGCTACTGCTAACCTTAATAGAGCTACTGCTACGCTAGCCTGAGCTGCTGCTAACCCTGGCCCGAGTTACTGCTTTTCTTATCCTCAGCTACTGCTAACCCTAGCCCGAGCTATTTCTAACGCTAACCTAAGCTACTGCTGACCCTAATCAGTACTGCTGCTAATGCTAACCTGAGCTACTGCTAACCCTAATGCTACTGCTACGCGAGCCTGAGCTGCTGCTAACCCTGGCCCGAACTATTTCTAACGTTAACCTAAGCTGCTGCTGACCCTAATCAGTGCTGCTGCTAATGCTAACCTGAGCTACTGCTAACCCCAATCAGAGCTACTGTTAACACTAGGCTTAGCAACTGCTAACACTTATCCTTGATGATGCTCCCTGATGATGCTCCTAAGATGATGTGTCGTTCATTACCTGACCCATCTGAACTCAGCCTATTGTTTCCTCTGTTGTTCGTGTGTGTGTGTGTGTGTGTGTGTGTGTGTGTGTGTGTGTGTGTGTGTGTGTGTGTGTGTGTGTGTGTGTGTGTGTGTGTGTGTGTGTGTGTGTGTGTGTGTGTGGACGAGTGTGCGGGTGATTGTATGTCCACTTTGGAAGTTGGGTGCGGGAGGGGAACCGTTATTGTCAATTGTTTTATACTTGGGGAGGGGGCTGGGATGGGAATATGGGATCTATGGGGCCATTTTAATCTGTGAAGCACTTTGAGTAGCATTTTTTTGTATGAAAAGTGCTATATAAATAAAGTTGATTTGATTTGATTACTGCTAACCCCAATCATAGCTGCTGCTAACACTAGCCTTAGCAACTGCTAATCCTGATCCTAGTGACTGCTAATGCTAGCCTGGGCAACTGCTAACGTCCTTTTTGAACGAGAAGAAAACATCCAGGAAGAATCAAATTTCTGCCTTTCATATTCACCCTCCTGTTAATTCTTAGAGATATTATCATTATAATTCAAGGGTATTTGCTTCTCCTTCCTCTTCTTTCCTTTTCAAAGTCTAATATTACCTGCAGCTTGTGTCAGCACAAGTCATTGATTGAAGAGCTGAATATTTTATAAGGAACTCAATCCGTCTGGGTTGTGGTTCTTCACTTACACTGACAGAGTTAAGCTAAATGTTTACGTTTCTGTCTGGAAATAGTTGGAAATGATTAGTTTACATTAAATAAAATGTATTATGAGTATGAAGAAGCGTAATCTTGATTCTTGTGTTAATTTCAAGTCATTTTAAGAAATCGTTTTTGCTGAATTCTTCAGTTTGAGCGAACCCAGTGAAAGCTGCCGGTTTATTAACTGGTTATGAATAATTTAGATGTTTACAACAACAATAAGATTTTTTGCTAGTTTTTTTGGAAGAATAGTAAAAATTGCAAAATTAATTACATACGTGCCAAAAGAAAGCTATTTGAAATATAATAAAACTTTATTTGAGTTCACTTTCAGTGTGTTATTTTTTTACAGGAATATGTTGATGCAGTTAATGTATCCAGAGATCACACATAAAAAATAATGAATTGAAGATTATTTTAATAGGGTATGGAATTAGTTCTGGATTATTCCATCCCTCACTTGCTATATTTCTATCTCCACTCTGCAGATCCCAGCTCTGGCAGTGATGACACACCTCTTTATAGAGCCACCACACATCTTAGTGAAGCATCCTTCGCTCAGACTCAACCTCAGGCCCCCAATGCCCCAAACCTCCAGCGCCACAGCCTGCCGCCGCAGCATGGCTCCCCATTCGGTACATTGCACAGTCAGAATCAATCAATTAATCAATCAAAGCTTTATTTCTAAAGCCCTGTCAGGAAGCCCAAGGCGCTGAACACAGTACATAAGAAATCTTAAACACAATGAATAAATAGATAATAAAAGCAATTCAAATAGTGTAAAAAATAAAAATGAAATAAGGTAAAACATTAAAGTAGAAACAAATGGATAAAACAAGGGATAAAGAGACCAATGAAAACAGGGAAATAAAATCAACGTAAAAGTGGGCCGACCTCAAACACATTCAGGGAACGCCAAGTAGAGGAGGTGGGTTTTTAGGCGACTCTTAAAGACCGGCAGAGATGGGGACAGCCTAACTGAGGGGGGCAACTGGTTCTAGAGTGACGGAGCTAGGACTGAGAAACCCCTGTCCCCACGAGTACGACACCTAGAACGACGGACAGCGAGCAGGCATTGGTCAGAAGAGCGCAGAGCGCGTGATGAGGAATTTCTGTTCAGCAGTGTGGCTAGATGGGGGGGCACCACCCTGGAAGAAATTGTAAACAAAGACCAGGAGTTTAAAGAGTGAACAATAACAGACCGGTATCGGTACAAGATCTGCTCGGGTGCAATTCGGCTCGGGGTCCGTTGACTGCCGATGACGTCAAAGTAGTTGATTGGCTGAACATGAACCTTACGGAATTACATAGTCACGTTACGTTATTATCACGTTACGTTGGTCCAGGCAAATTTTTTTGTTGGAAAGATGGACAACTTTTACAAAGGAATCCATCATTACCTCTTTGAAAATACACTTTTAGCATAGAGCTGCATGTATATTAGAGCTGAACGATTAACTGCATGTGCAATTAAATTGCGATGTGACAAAAGGAGATTTTCTAATTGCAAAGGCTGCAATTTGGCAGCGAGTGGTTAGCGCAATGCTAATATATGTGGAAAAACCCATAGGAATGCTAATGCTAATATCACCGATTACATTCTTACAAATTATGAATTAGAAACGTGCCAAATGATTACATTTGGAGTCTAATAGAAAGTAAAACTACCATCAGTCAAATAAGTACAGACAGGTTTTTTAGTAAAGCCAGAAAACTTTTAACTCCAGACTTTTGGCTAGCAGCTATGAGCGTAAATGAACTACGCATGGACAAGACGTCAAAAACTCTAAACACAAAATACTTCAATAAACGGGACACACTTCTTTCCTGCAAATACAATTTCACAGGTGTTGCTAATACCTATGATCCTTCAAGGGATGCGCTCAAAGAGGACTTCAACATTATGAATACAATATAGTGTTTTATTTTACAAATACCATTATAAACACAAAATTACGTCTTAAGAAACATTATTTTAATAACGAAACTGCTAAATTCTTTCCAACAGTATAGATGTGTAGTGTATTTTGTCCAAGTGGGTTTGCCGTACTTTGACGTCATTGGCAGTCGATGGACCCCGAGCCGATCTTGCACCCGAGCAGATCTTGTACTGACACCGGAAGCCAGTGCTGGGAGGCCAGAACCGGACTGATGTGGTCCCGTTTCCTGGTCCCAGTCAGAAACCTGGCTGCGCTGTTCGGCACAAACACAGAACATGTCAACACAGAAGCAAACACACATCCTGTTTCTGTTTAACACAATGCGTAATCACCAAGTTGGTTTCAGTTCTGGACCACAAGCATTATTCTGGCTCTGGATTAACAATGCAACAATCTAATCCTGGTGCAAAGATGTCATTTTCTTCAAAAAAAATCTCCATCAAAAGTGCAGAAAAAATACTGACATTTGCTCCGTTGGATCATTCAGCTGCAGCATCTAAATACTAACTTTGTTGGTACTTTAGAAATAATATACTTTTTCAGGATACTGCACAAGTATGGCTAATATTACTCTAACAAATTGGACTTACTGTAGGTATTTAAATGCAGAAACGTCATTTTTAATTTTACATTCAAGATCCTGTGTGTGATCCTGTGTTTGGGGTATAATTTAGAAAAAACGGCTGGGATTTGGGAAGTTTTGAATATAACTAGCAGTTGTGAAACAGCTAATTGCATTTACCATTAGAACTGTCATTGTAACAATATCAATAATTTATTGAACTACAAAAAAAAATCAAGAGACAGTTTAGCCACATTAAAGCAGGTTATCAGGTAGGGAAAATATCTGGCAGGAAAACATATTCATCTTTTTGCATTTTCATGCCTATGTTTGATCTAAACTAGATAAATAATGTTGTGTTTGTACAACTGCAATATTTTTGGAATTGCATTTCATTTTTTATGTTTTTGTTGTGGCTAAAAAATGATTACCAACAGTTCCAACATCAGGAGATCAGCGCCACCCGGTGGCCAAGCTGTGTGATGCTAGGATTAGCAGCATCTCCAACTAGTGGCCTCTGAATAAAACCTCTGTATTAATTCAGGATTTAGAATCTGGATGCAGACAGATTGACTGCTGTTTCTGAATCAGAGTGCAAAATATAAATGTTAAATGAGTGCTAAATTTGTCTGCATACACTTTAAATGATCTAGTACTTATAATTTCAGATGCAACCAAAAAATGGGCCATTGATCGACCTAATCAAAGATCAGCTTTATAAAGATTTTTCCTTTGCAAAGCAGCAATAAAAACTATTTTACTGTTGATCTCTTAGCACTAATTCACACAAAAATAGCAGCTATCCTGTGTGGAAAGTCATAGATAAATAATATAGTTCATATTCACTTGTAAGTCGCTTTGGACAAAAGTGTCTGCTAAATACATCAACATAAATATAAACATAGTTCTTTTAGATTTTCTTGTAGTGTTTTCTCTGTGGGGGCACTCTGTCCCAGGGGTGGTCGTCAGCCGCTGCTGCCTGAGCACCCTACAGGTAGTGCTTGAGTGGTGGTGAGGGTGTATGCCCTCCCTCCTCTAGGGTGCTCTGACTTGGTTGCTGTGGTTGACCTGATGCTGCCAGGGCAGATGGCTTCTCTGTTGGCGTTTCTGTGCCTTACCTTACTTGGCTCATTTGAGCTCAGCAAAAACATAAAAATATAATTCTTACTGATGTTATTGTGTGTGTGTGTGTGTGTGTGTGTGTGTGTGTGTGTGTGTGTGTGTGTGTGTGTGTGTGTGTGTGTGTGTGTGTGTGTGTGTGTGTGTGTGTGTGTGTGTGTGTGTGTGTGTGTGTGTGACTGTTAATGCTTTTAAACTGTTTTGGGGTCATTTTAATTCTGTAAAGAACTTTAAGTCACACTTTTTGCTTGAAAAGCACTTCATAAGTAAAATCTGATTGATTGATTGATTGATTGATTAATCAATTTAAATCAGAAAAATTGGTATCAGCCTTCAAAACCAGAATCAATGCATGTCTATTCAAAGTTTTATTTAATCAGCTGATGTTCTAGAGATCTTGACAACGTCACTATTTTAACTGTTTCTTGACATAAACCAACTATATGTAAATGTATATTCTGGCCACGAGCCACTAAAACAACCCAGTCGAGCGTTGGCATTAACTTTGGACGTTTTGGACTTGGGATTTCTTTGTGACATGAACAGGTACCAAAGTCGTTTATTTCTAAAAAGGGTGTATTTGCTTTTTCTTGGTCCGCGTAAGGCAGACTGCCCTGTTAAATGATTTCTGTAGCGGGACAGTGCCAGAAAGCCAGATAAGCCGGTCCACCTGTGCATAAACGTAGAAAGTGTTTATCAAACACCATTTACCACATTCGTGTGGACCCTAAAAATTAATTATGATACTAGAATCTATTTAGCATTCATTGCTTCATTGTGTTTTAAATATGAGCATTTGAAATCAGATGATTTGTTTTTCTGCTCAGCTCCTAGAGGAGAGCTGCAGAAGGACATCGAGGCTGCGCCATCGCCTAAATCCTACCCTAAAAGGTTCGCTGTGGTTCCACCTAAAACGCAGTCACCAGGTGAGTCTGTCCCACCGCTCCGTTTGAATCTAAAGGCAGAACCACACATCAGCTGCTACCGGGACTTTAAAATGCGCGTCACTCCCAAACTGTACCCCTGGCACTCATGTGTCGTCATAGCAACATTCCAGGGTACAGCCTGAATGCTACGATGGTTCCCCGAGCAGATATTCAGCTGGAATCAGATTACTGCAAATTAGAGACAATACAGTAATAACAGCTGATTTCTCCATTTATGGTTTAGAGAAATGACCTTAAATATGTTTTACATTCATGATCAGAGTTTGGGTGTTTTTGTTAGCTTCTCTTCTGTTAACCTTTCCCCCCATCTGGTTCAGGGCGGTACTCGTGATGGAGGAAAAGCCTGAGCAGACCAATCGAACTGTTGGCTGTTAGGAATGGACTGCTGAAGGTTGATGTACGGTTGCTGAGTGCAGTAAGCACAGAGCAATAACACCGAGCTGGAGAGGCTATTTATTACTACCACTGTAGTTTAACTACAGGAAATCTGTCAGCGTTTGAACTGAAAGAGAACAAACAGAAACACCAGATGATCACAACAAACTCAATTAAACCTCAAAATGTTTCTTATTTTGTTAAATCAGATTTAAAGCCCTAAGTAAAAGCATTGTTGCTGCTTATCCTGATTGTTCAGCGCGTGGGAGAACGACAGCAGCTCGGACGGGTACAGCGCAGGAACTGGACCGAGCTCTGATCCAGCAGCTGCAGGATCGATGTGCGCAGCAGGCCGTGCAGCTGCAGAAACTCCAGGCCCAGTTAAAGACGGCCTGTCTGTGTCTGGATGTTTTCAGCGTCACTACTCAGCACTTCTGCCACAAGGTAGGGTTGTGATGTCACTCCTTCTCTTTTAGAGATTGTGTAAGAATTGATTTATAAAATCCTTGATTTATCTGATGAATCTCAGATCCCACCAGATTAGCTTCTGGGTTGTTTTATGTTGAACCCGTAGTTGCAGCTATTTGACTGTATATGTTGAACTAATTCATTTACAAAAAAAATGTCAAAATCCCAATTATTGTTTTTTTTCTGCCTTTTGGTTAATGAGTGGCGATGGTGGCACAGGAGTTAAGTGCTTGCTCTGTAATCAGAAGGTTGCAGGTTCGAGCCCTGCTCAGTGTGTTGCTGTCGTTGTGTCATTGGGCAAGACACTCATCCCCCCTTGCCTGCTGGTGGTGGTCGAAGGGACCGGTGGCGCCTGTGTGAGGCAGACTCGCCTCTGTCAGTGTGCCCCAGGGCAGCTGTGGCTACAATGTAGCTTATCACCACCATGGTGTGAATGACTGATTGTGTTGTAAAGCGCCTTGGGGGGTCCCAGGACTCTAGAAGGTACTAGATCAAATACAGGCCATTTACCATTTAATGAAGCACATACATAATACATTTTAGAGAGCACATCATGCCATTTTTGTCGTTAACACTTTCATTTTTGGACCATCAGCATCCAACAGGACCTAATTGTAAGCTTGAGCACACGTCTACAAGCGACACCTGTGGCGTTCGTCTTTGGTCGTCAGCATCACTTTGTTCACAAAAGCTGACTTCTACTTTGATTTGTAAGAAACTCTGTTGCAGGATTTTCATTTTTTTTTCCAGCAAACATCTTTGTAAAAAAAACTGTTTTAAAAGAGTGTGTCTTTTAGTTTTCTAAAGGAAAAGCATTTGGGCTTTTTGTACTTTATTCATCAGGTAGTATAGGTCCAATTCTGATTTCTGCTTATTTGTACTGAAATTAGGTAGGACTTTATGTAAATGAGAACTACTGACCATAGATTACATAAGAATGTGCCAGAATACCACACTTGCAACTTCAGAGTAGCAGGCTGTCCTTGTGACTCTTAAGTAAAGTGGAGCTGACATGCTTCCAGCTCGTTTTCTTCAGGTTTTAAATCATGAACCCAGCTGATTTGTTTGATTTAGTGATGAGTCACTCCTGTAGAAACTAATTAAGGCTGTTTCAACTGTTAGATTAAGATGTTAAAAAGACTAACGCACAGCAATAAGAGTTTCACTTTCATTTTCACTGACAGATGATACGGGGTGCTTAAAACAAGCCAAAAGTGTCTGGTTGCTCACAGGCAGAGAGACACGTGAGGGGCGGGACTAATCAGCTAAAAATAACCGATTAGAAAAATGGTGGAAATGCCGACTGTACTGCACGACGTTGTAGTTTTTTAGCTGTAGTCAAAAATGTCGTCGGGCGACAGCGCAAACATCTTTTCTTTAGAAGAAATGCTTTTAGAGCTTCTTCTTGTGGTTTTAAAGACATTTCCAAGTAATTTAGAACAGAGGAAAGAGCTGCCGCGGACTCCGCTTCAGACTCCCTATTTGTGAGAAACTCGGCGTTGCGGTGTGTGTGAGACGTACGCTGCTCAGCTCTGATTGGCTCGGTTAGAATTCTCAGAAGGTGGGGTTATTTGAATAGGAGAGTCCCCAGAGGCTGGTCAGGCTACCACAGTGGGGTCCCGACCCCAACTTTGGGAACCACTGTGAATCCTGCTTATGTCTGATCTGCCACTCAGCCGCGGTCAGGAGTTTTACAGGAGATGATTAATGAGGTCAGAGCTCCTGCTTCAGCTCCAGCACGTGTCTTTAGATTGTCAGAACACCTTGAAAAGCTTTAAAAAGTAAAAATTCACACAATCGAGGCACTTCTGAGAACAGATGTCAGTGTTATTTTAGGATTATAAGTAATAATACTACTACTACTACTAATAATAATAATAATAATAATAATAATAATAATAATAATAATAATATAATCAGTTTAGGGAAGTGTTTGTTATTATCTTGCTGCTGTATTTTTGCAGAGCTGCATTCTGTGCTTTGGTACTTTGGTCCAAGTGAAAACTCGCAGAAGATAAAAATGAATTTCAACTTGTGGTTGATTCAATGGGATATTATATTTTATTTTATAAGCTTTTTGCACAGTTTGAATTTTATTTGCGAGACACCCTCCGAGCTGCAGTTTGAATTCGCTGCTCCCGAATCACACAGGAAAAGATGGGAGAGCCTCTCCCATCTTCTCCTGTAACTCAGTTTATTTCTTTTCCTCTGGGATTCATGTGTGTGTGTGTGTGTGTGTGTGTGTGTGTGTGTGTGTGTGTGTGTGTGTGTGTGTGTGTGTGTGTGTGTGTGTGTGTGGCTCCTTGCCGTGCGTATTAATGTGATACGGGGCGTGTTGCTGGGCTTTGAGGGGAGGGCAGTCAGAACTGGGCTGGGTCTGGCCATCTTTGTTCCAGCAGGACAAACGATGCTCACAGATCAGAAAATGAGGTGAGGCTTCTGTCTACTCCGACTCTCCTCCCCTCTCCTTACCCTGCCTGCTCCCTCCCCTCTTCACCTTTTTTCTGTATCCTGCTCTACTCTTGGCGTGTGTCGCCGCTGCCTCCTCATCAGGCTGAGGGATGCTGCTGTTTTCTGGGCTGGTATGGGCCACCGCTGCTGCAGACCTCCTCTCCTCCCTTTGTGCAGTCTGGAACAAACGGTAATGGCAGCATCTACTGCAGCCAGGCAGGAAGCTTGAGTCAGCATCAGGGATTCCTTTATGCATCCGTGCTTGTGCGCATGTGTGTGTTTAGTGATGAGGGTGTGAGTCTGTATCCTCATGATTTTGTTTCCTAGCGACTGAGCTGCCAGAGAGCAGAAAGATCCTGAGTCAAAGCTGTCGGTCCATCTTTAGAGTTTGTAGGGACAAAACAAAGAGGAAATTGCTCCTATTCCTGCATTTCATTCATTGTTTTGGTGTGTAAATATTAGTGTGCATATTCTTTTTTATTCATTTTAAATTCTTTTCAATCAAATTATATTCTAGCTTTATAAAAAAATCTAAAACTTATGATTGTTTTTTTTAATATAGGGAAATATAGAAAATATGGTGGTTATCATGTTTATTACTTGGTCTGAAACAGCTAAAAGCATTAGTATTTTTATTTTTTAACTGAAATAAATATTTAACAATTATTTTATATTTCTCACGAACGAGGACAACCATTAACCTGTCTAAATGTCCTTTGTTCTGATGTTTTAATGTTTTCCTGCAGTGCGAGGAGCAGAACAGCTAGTTTGTTTTTATTCTATTGAACACCAAAATGAAAAATCATTGGAAGGAGCTGGGTAATTCTGGTAGCAGGGGGCGGAGCTTCATTACATGAAGCAGTGCCAGCTGTGCTTCATCCCTCCTGAGGTCACCTCAGTCTGGTTCCAGGAAAAACCTTAGAGGATGACATCATTAGTGCTGAGACACACTTGAACTGTTTCATAACCTCTCTTATTGGTTTGTCTCTTTGCTGCTGCTGAGTTGTTTAGTGATTTGTTTGTGCAGCCATAATGGAGGATAAAATTATTTTAAAAAGTTTCTCTCTTCCTTTAATGATTTTTTTTTATTTTCAGGGTGTCACCCTCACCGACACACGGCGGGCTGGGCTGAGTTATATAAATGATTTAAATGGCTTTTTGGTGGTATTTAAACATTTAAAGGGGGCATTTGTCTCTGCCTTTATAAGCACCACACATGAGAAACCCCTCCATCTGTTTTCTGTCAGTGTTTGATTTTAGGAAGTACGTGCCTAAAATTAGTTGTTTTAAAAAGTCCTAATTTGTGATGTCACACATGAGGAAAAATCAAAATAAAACCACCTCTTCTTCGCAGAGCAGCTGCTACTCCGAGCCTCTCTTGGATATCTGAGCTTCTCAGCTTATAGCAGCATGATCGGGGGAAGGGTGCGTGGCCAGCACCAGGTTGTTTTTTAAAGTGAAAGAGCTTTGAAATGTCTCATTCTAGAAAGTACTGAAACTGTCAAGGGTTATTGTTTTTGAAATTTCATACTAATATAAAATAAATTTAATGAAATGAAGGTGGCAAATATGGAAAGTTTTTATTCACACATTTTCATATTTATGTTTGTGTTTATTTATTTAGCAGATGCTTTTATCCAAAGCGACTTACAATTTATAACCTATAGGGCATGTTGTGATCTGTGGGGGGAAACGTAGTACCCGGAGGAAACCCACGCATGCATGGGGAGAACACGCAACTCCACGCGTGTGTGCGCGCGCAAGTTGTGTGCTGCAGTGTGGGAAAAAAAATTGTGCCATGCAGATGTAAAGACCCAGAAGCAGATAAAAAAAGGGAAAGAAGGGAATTATAAAGGTTAAAAAAGGAAAGAAGAAGAAAGAAAAGAAAAATTGCTGTGGGTGTGAGGTGGTGAGGGAACAGGTGAACATTTCTAAACGGATCTAGCAGCTATAAATCCTGACATGTTCAAACCCAGTGAGTGCTGTTAATAATAATAAAGTTGTACCTGAAGTTTGTCTAATAAAGCCAGTCTGTTACTCCTCGTTCTTTGTAGATCTTACCGTCAACAAACAGTTTATCCACGGAGGTCACAGCCCGCTTCCCATCCTGGATAAACTTCTTGCGCAGCAGGAAGAGAACTCAGCGGCGATCCAGAATTTCTTTAGGAAACTGGTCGTTTACGCTGTAGTCTTTACCTTTAAGCTCCCTCCCGTGGCTTTTGACAAGATCCCTCTGCTTAAAGTGCTCAAATTTAGCCACCATGGGACGAGGTCTTCTGCTGTCTGTTCTCCTGGCTCCAAGGCCATGTACCCGATGAAAGGTGATGTTTCCAACAGTTTCCTCAGGTATCTTCATGTGGGTGTGGAGAAAGTTCTTGATGGTTTGTTTGCAATCCTCCGCTTCTCCTCCGGTCTGCTCTGGAAGGCCTGCGAACACCAGGTTGTCTCTCATGCTGCGTGATTGGAGAGCCAGAACCGTCTCCTTTAGAACTTTGTTGTCCTGGGAGATCCGATCTATTCCTGCAGTTAAGGAGGAAACCGATTCCCGCAGAGACGCGTTCTCAGCCGCGAGCCGCTCCACCTGCTCCTGGCTAAACTCCAGAGATGTTCGGAGGTCCTGGAATTCCTTGTGAAGCAGCTCTAGCAGGTTGAGTTGCCCATCAAATTCCAGAAGCCGTTTATCTATGGACTGTAGTAAATCTAAGACATCCTTATGGGGAGATGAGGCCTCGGGCGAGTCCTGGGGACGGCTCCTCTTGGTCCCAGGTGTTTCCGTCTCAGCTGCTGCTGCTTTCTTTGGTCCCATGACAAAAATCTCAAAAACCTCGTCAATATATATTTGCAAATTTTCTACATTTTCTCCACTTACCTCCAGGTTGAGTGTGTTTTATTTACCAGATTTATTAATTTTTTTTGCATTGTCAGTGAGTAATTTAGGCGAAAATCTGTCATAATTGTTTGTGGAAGTTGATTAACAAGCTGCCATCTGCTTCAACTCGCCGCCATGTGTCCGGTGATCGGGCCGTCAGTGCATGCTCTTCCCAAGCTCGCATGCTTTTCCCAAGCAAGGCGAGGCAAGAGTGCTAACCACTGCGCCACCATGCAGCCCATATGCATATTTATAAAACTTATTTGTTTACTATAGTTTTTGAACATTTGTGCACATTTTATTTGGAATAGGAACTAAACATCCATCTTAAAGGTAACAACCTCTTAGGCTAGGTGTCCAAGCTTTCTAGACAAAGGCCTAAATGATCCATCCTAATATAAATTATCTTAAAATATAATTTTTCATCTTTTTTGTGTTTTAGAATGAGAGCGCCATTGTGAAAGAGAAGGAACTGTCCTTGGAGCTCGCCAGAATCAGGGATGAAGTGGGTAAGTGTTGGTGTTGAGAAACAACATGGCCTCCTCTCTGTCCTCTTTAGTCTAAGATTATTAAAAACACTCAGGTTTTGGTGACAGGGGTTCATTTTAAGCTATTTAAACCATTTTAAACGAAATTAACTTTTCATGTGCAAAATAAAAAAAAAAAGAATCTGAATACAATAATTCAGTGCATGGCCTCAATTTGAATCAGATCTATTCAGTTACACCTCTGCTCAGGCGCTAAGGGATCGTCGTCCCATACGTGGCAGGAGTCTCGGAGAAACTTAGAAGAATCTTCTCCAAACACAACATCCCAGTAAACTTTAAACCCAACAACACCTTCAGACAGAAACTAGTCCATCCAAAAGACAAAATACCCAAACAGAAGCTTAGTGGCATCATTTATGCAGTCCAATGTTGTGAGTACTGTCCAGACCTTTACACTGGGGAAACTAAACAACAATTACACAAGAGCATGGCACAGCACACTGTAAACCCAAAAGTTCAAAATAATCAAATATATTGAGTAGATATAACTCATAATAAAAAAAAAATGTTTTAGAACTAAAATGTGTTGAGCTTGTTCAACCTTTTCAACCGCTTTAATTAATCTGAACTATTTCTTTTTTATGTAAGCATAACTTTAATTAATCAATAAAAGACAACTTAACTTTAATGAGTAATATTAACAAAAAAATGATTGATTTATTATTTTATGTTTCTATGTTATTCCATTCGTCTTTACGTCAACTCTAAAGTGTGTCTGATAAAAAGACTTGTATCGGGTTTTTTTTTAATTGTGGATTTCCAGGAAAAACAACCACAAACTAGCAATTTTGATGGATTGCAGGAGCAGTAAACAACTGCTGGGCGTGGTACATTGTGGGTAGTCATATTTTCTGTTATTTTGCTCTATTTTGGGGTGTTTATGCATGTTCATTGTGGAGGATTGTTGTTCTCAGTTATTATTTCATTCAGTGTTGCAGATGTGGTGTTACTTTTTGTATCATGTTGGCCCCATAAGTGATGAGGTTGGTCAAAATAATGCTGTATGGCTGTGCCGTCCCATTTGTTAATACTGTGGTTGTTCACACCAGATACTCTTGACTTGACTTTGAGTGTCCCACTTTCATTAGCTGTTAGCATCTAGGGGTGTGTGAGTCATGATCTGGTGTTAGTTACTGCCTTCACCAGCCTGCCACATTGTCATGTTTAAGTAAATTCATCTTATTTGGGTAAGGGTTTAATAGGTCAATTTAGAGTTCATATAAGTTATATTATTTAAGTTAGTCAAAACATGTAATGAAGTTCAAATAAAATAAAATATGCAAGTTTAGTGCAATAAAACTTTGTAAGTTGCTTAAGTGCTAAGTTATAGGCTGGAGGTAGTTAAATGCTTTGATTTTATTCAGGTCATATTTTTTAGGTTATGGTAAACATAGTTTTTAGATAAGTTGACTTAAAAATTATTAGGTAATCAGTTTCCTCATAAATTTTGAGGTCAGTGAACTTATTCAGGGTTGCAGTGCACAGGAGAGCCACCTCTTCAGGTCAAGACTCTGCAGTCCACCTACACCTGAAGGACAAGGGACACACCTCTGAAGATGACAAAGTACACATTCTGGACAGTGAAGCTATATGGTTTAGATCCTCCACCACCTCTCTTACCCATGGTGTCCCACAAGGTTCTGTGCTGGGGCCTCTGCTCTTCCTCCTCTATCTGCTTCCTCTTCAGCACATCCTGAGCTCCTTCAAAGAAATCTCCTACCATATTTATGCAGATGACATCCAACTATACATCTCCTTTAAGCCCCATGAGATGTCTAAGCTGCAGCTGTTACACACCTGCTTAGACTCTATCAAAACCTGGATGGCTGGGAGCTTTCTTCAGCTGAATGAAGATAAGACTGAGATCCTCATCTGTGCCCCAGACAAGCTGGTTCCCAAAGTCAGAGACTCTCTTGGTTAGCTTGCTTCTTACACCAAACCTTCTGTCAGGAATCTTGGTGTGACCTTTGACCCAGCTCTCACCCTGGATTCTCATGTCAGTTCTCTTGTTTGCTCTTCCTTCTTCCATCTCAGGAACATTGCTAAGCTGAGTCCCACTCTGTCCCGCTCTGAACTTGAGACAGTCATCCACACCTTCATCTCCTCACGCTTAGACTACTGTAACTCTCTTTTCACATGTCTGAGCAGAACCTCCCTGAACCGTCTACAGGTGGTTCAGAATGCCTGTGCTTGGCTTCTGACCAAGTCCTCCAAACACACCCACATCACCCCGCTTCTCCTCTAGCTTCACTGGCTGCCAGTCAACTCCAGGGTTCATTTCAAGATCCTGGTTCTGGTCTATAGGGCCTTACATGGACAAGCACCATCTTACATTGGTGATCTTCTTAGTCCCTACACCCCCAGCAGGTCCCTGAGGTCCAGTGATCAAAGCCGCACCAGGCTAAAGACCAAAGGTGTCATGGGTGATTCTGCAGGTTGAGTGCTTTGCAGTCTTGTTTCTGGTTTTATTGTATTTTTGGTACTTCCTGTTTTATTTTGTGCATTCACTTCCTGTCTCATTACAGGCAGCTTCACGACATGAGGCTCCTCACTAATCTGCCTCATGTCTTGCACCTGGGTCCTGGCTTCTCCATTTAAGCGTCTTTGCAACAGTTTCCTTTGCCAGTTTGTCTTCTTCAGTTGAGTACTGTGAACCTGCTCTCAGTAACACTTTGTGAAAGTGTATTTAGTTAGTTTTGGACTTGTTCAGTTGTGCTGTACTGCCAGGAATCCCTTCTGCTGATTAAAACTGTGTGAGCTCTGCATTTGAGTCCTCTTTGTGCTGTGATAAAAGGTGACAGATCATTTGCTGCTGTGGCCCCCAGACTCTGGAACTCTCTCCCCCTGAGCCTGAGATCAGTGGACTCAGTGGTCTCCTTCAAAAAGCAGCTGAAGACTCACTTGTTGAAGCTGGCTTTTGTATGACCTTCTTCACCACTCTCTCTTTATTCTGTTCTCCCCACCTATTCCTCCTTCCTCAGGATCCACTGATTTCCCTCTTTCTTATTCACTCTCTCTTTCTTAACATTTTTTAAAATCACAATTGCCTATTTTTTGCTCATTTTAAATATATTTTTAAACATTTTCTAAATGCTTTTTTATATTTTTACTTTTGTTTTTGTGAAGCGCCTCGTGATTTTTATCTTGAGAGGCGCTATAGAAATGATATTTTCTTCTTCTTCTTGAGAGAGGAGTAAAAGAAGGTATCTATGTCAAACGTGGAAACCCCCACTTTTAATAGGGGTGGGGGGCTTAGATTTCACCAGCACCTATAATGCAGCTTTGAGTCTCCTTCCTAAGCAGTTTCAGTCTAGGCTACACCTTCCTGTGTCTGATCAACACAACAACTCCCTCTCACCCTCAATAGAGGCTAACCACGTATCAGGGGATGGAGAGGCGGGGTACCCAGAGTAGTTTCTACTCATTAAATAACAATAGACAGCTACAGACTCTCCCATATTCCAGGTAAAATTGACAAAGCTCCTCGGATGGGAAGCAAAACGTCTTCAAGAAACCAAAGAAGTCCATTTGCCTTCATTTGAACTTTTTGGCTTACGGCTAGTGTACAGTCACAGGGTGCTGGACTTGGGATGGAGCCCTCCATGCATAGTTTGGAGCTTCTGCGTCTTAACATCTGCGGTCTGTATTTCTTTCTTTGGCCAGCTTATTATTCCTGCAGGATATCTGATTACTGGCAGGGCGTAGCTGTTCATTGCCCAGATTTAGCCATTGAGCTGACTTCTTGTGTAAATGATAAATGACCCGCACTTGTATAGCGCCTCTCAGAGTAAGGACTCCGAAGCGCTTTACACTACAGTGTATCATTCATCCATTCACACACACGTTCACACACTGATGGGGATGAGCTACGATGCAGCCACAGCTTCCCTGGGGCCCGCTGCTGAGCACTGGCGCCACCGGTCCCTCCGACCACCATCAGCAGGCAACGTGGGTTAAGTGTCTTGCCCAAGGACACAACATATATATATATATGTATATATATATATATATATATATATATATATATATATATATATATATATATATATATATATATATAATCAGCTCAGAACCATTTTAAACCAAATTTACTTTTCATGTGCAAAAGAAAAAAATGAATGTGAATAAAATCATTCAGTGCATGGCCTCAATTTGAATCAGATCTAGTCAGTTACACTTCTGCTCGGTGTCCCAGCTTTCAGCGTGGCACACTGGGAGCAGCTGCAGCAGGAGAAGGAGGACCTGGAGCGTCGTTTTGAGGCCGAGCTGCAGGGGTTACGGGCTCAGCAGCAGAGGGAGCTGGGAGCGCTGGAGGAGCGTCTGAAGGCTCGGCACATGGACGAGGCCAGGAGCCTGCAGGCCCAACAGCAAGCTGAGCTGGACGAGCTGCAGTTCCAGCAGCAGGAGCAGGTTTGTGCAGCCTGATTCCAAACAAAACTCAGGATGTTTGTTCTGGTCTAACTCTGATGCTTTTATTGAAGCTCGAGGAGATGACAGAGAACCACGAGGCATCTCTGTTGGAGATGGAGACAACCCATAATGACACGCTGTCCACTCTACAGGAGGAGCATGCTAGGACCGTAAAGAGTAAGCAGCTTTAAAAACCAGTTTATCTTCTCCACTGGTTCCTTTTTCTGATAAAACAACTGCTGACAGATCTGAAGATGGCTCACGAACAGCAGAAGAAGTCCCTGGAGGAAGAATTTGAGAAGATCCGACTGTCACTTCAGGTAAGCTTCTTGTACGACACAATTAAAGATTTCTGCTAAGCGGCAGTAAATACATTTGTGTGTGTTTGGTCTCCAGGATCAGGTGGACACGCTGACATTTCAGAACCGTAGCCTCAGAGATCGGGCAAAGCGATTTGAAGAAGCTCTCCGCAGGAGCACCGATGAGCAGATTGTGGTGAGTTCTGCAGCGTGACGCTCTGAAAACATTACCAAAATTAAAGTGTTTTTCTCTTCTGGTTATTTCAGGATGCTTTGGCTCCTTACAAACACATAGAGGAGGACCTGAAGAGCCTGAAAGATGTTCTGGAGATGAAAAATCAACAAATCCATCAGCAGGAGCTGAAGATTTCAGAATTGGAGAAAATAGTAGGCTTCAAGTTTCACCCTTTTCAGTTGTTTTTAAAAATAAAAATGTATAATCGTTGATGGTAACATGTGCATGAAGTTTCTGGGTTATGTTTAAGAACATCAAAAATGCATTTAAACTCTGATCCAGCAAATCCTTTTCAAAAATTTCAATTTAGCATAAACATTTTGGACTACAGTTACAGTTTGAATTTATTTGTGAAACAGTTTTGCCGTGTTTTACTTTTCTGCTGCTTTAACAGAGGCGGTTTTACCATTAGGCATAGGTAGGCGGCCGCCTGGGGCCCCCTTGTGTTGGGGGCCTCCTAGCCCTGACCACCGGCACCCCTCTGTTAATGCCACAACATTCTTATTACCAACCTGTCGCCGCAGACGGGATTGGACATGCTTCTCATTACCATATTTCCTGAACCGTTCAAGATATCATTAAAATTCCAAAAGTGCTGAAAAGATTAAAATTGGGGCTTTTCATGCATATACAAGACATTACGGTAGCCACCGGGATTCTCTGTCTTGAGCGCAACAATCACAACACAGAGAGACGTGCTGAGTTTGTCATCCAAAATGCTCCGTGTTATAACGTTTGAATGGCTGATCAGATACAAAAAATTCCAACGGTTCCTAAACGTACATAAAAGCAGCTTTCCAATGATCTATAGCATGAAGCAATCAGAGTTATGGAAAATATTTCGCTACGAGGGGAAATCCTGCTGTACAGCCTGATTGAAACGGAGCGCAGCGCCGCGGTGAAAGCGGATAACGGAACGGGGAAGCTAATCAGCATAAAAACCAGCATGAAATTATGGAAATGCCTCAAAGAAAATCAACACGATCTATTAGGTGTCACAGAAGGCTTATATCTAAAGACGGTGACCACGAAGAAGGACAGATCTCTGGTGAACCAGGGTATGAATGTTTGTTCCGTCTTTATTTTTTTATTTGAACAACCCTCAACTATTTGCTAATTGTAAGATTCAGCTTCATTCAAGCATTATTTATCTTTTTACAATAAATAATTATATTTGCTAAAACAAAAGTTTTTGGTATAGCAGCACGGTGTGCCAGAGAAGCACCCCATGCCGGTGTGAGGTGTGCAGGACTCTGCCTGCAGCTGGAGAGAAACTGCTTCAAGGTCTACCACATAAAATAAAAATGTCTGAAAGTTTACAAAAATAAATGGTCCTAAAAACTGCTAAAAAAAGATACCAAGGTTCAAACTTTAAGAATAGATGCATTACACTTCAAAGTTTAAATTGTTCATTCCAAATTGTTTGCCCAGTAATTTAGAAGTTCCTGTTCAGTAATAAATGTAAAAAATTCAAATCCGTTTTTTGCTTTTTTCACTTTTAAGCTGATTTTTTAAAGTTTGTAATAGAAATACATTCTAAATACAAACCATACACTGAAAGCTGAGGTTGTTCTGAAAAAAGGAAAAGAGTTACACACACTTGTACTTTTTATTACAATTTTACAGCCATAAGATTAAAACATACCAGGCAGCCCTGTTATAATTATGGTCATAAGAGGGTTATTAAGACGGCGATGCACAAACAGGAAGTGATTGGTAGTCATTCCACTCCAATCCAGTTGGTGGCGGTAATGCACCAAATGGTTGTTTGCCATCAGTGCCATAAGACCACAAACAAGAAGAAGAAGAAGAGAGGCGGGAGCGTTCATAACAAACTCAAAGCGATAGTCAAAACATTAAGCATGAAATGGAGTTATCCTAGTGGCTCCAATAAGAGAAAGAAGCATCATGCTTCATAAAAGCTTTTATTTTCACTTCTGAAAGTGACGTCGTTTTTCGATGTAAACATCAAAAGGAAGCAGAAAGGAAAGACAATGGAAAATGTTTAAAGGGAGGAAAACAGACCAAAATGGAAAATAGAAAAAATATAACAAAGGCAAAAAAAGCACAGGAGCACTGACAGGAAAAAGAAAGCAGAGCAAATAATGAAAGCACTCAAAAGGAGGGAAAAACAGGAAAAAAGAGGAGAGCTAATAAAAAGGGAAAATAACTCATGTCAGAAGAGGGGAGAGTTTCGCAAATCCAGTTAAAGGTAAGATTGTTGACAATTTTGTGTAAGGGGCCCCATGTCTGTGTTTGCCTTGGGCCCCCAAATTGCTAAACCCGCCTCTGTGCTTTAAATTGTCATTCTTCACTTGAATAACTAAAATTTTGCACTTTTCCCTCTGTTTTTGAGCAGGCTGAAAAAAATGTGTATCTGGAGGAGAAACTTCAAGTGTTGCAGCAGCAGAACGAAGACCTGAAGGAGCAAATAGACAAGAATGTCGCTGTTTCCAGGTCTGTTTGTAGATAAAATGTTCATTTATGTTTGAAACGACGCTTAAAGCGGCAGGAAGGAATTGATGTTGTGGTTTTGAGCCTGAAAAATCTATTTTCCCATTTCACACAAGTAACGTTCCTGAGCTGATGCCATGCTTGTAGTTTTTTATCACAGCTTTTGGTGCCAAAACTTAGAGCGCTGTGATTGGCCAGAGCTAAAATTGTTTGGGCCAATGGTAAACCAGCTGAGGCTACAGCGGTTTGGGGAGATTTCAAGGCTAAGCGACCACAGCTTTAAATAAGACGATGCTTTCCAGTTTTTACTCAAAATGCAAAAGAACAAAAGCTCCTTTCCAACATGTTCTTGTTTACATTTTCTCCTTCAGACAACTCTCCGTGGAGAACGCTAACCTGCAAGTGCACGTAGAGCAGGAAAGCAAAGAAAAGAAGCGTCTGAGTCGCACCAATGAGGAGCTCCTGTGGCGCCTCCAGACTGGAGAGCTGAGCCCCCACATGTCCCCCACCTCATCCCCCATTCACAGACCCCCGTCTGGGCCAGGCTCCCCTGCTCGTCCACACTCCTACCATCAGTGACACTCTCAAAGGAAGCGGTTGTATCCACTACTGGCTTTTATCAGCGTGCAACCCTCACTTTTGAAGTTTTTGACCCTTGTTCTCTCCAGTTAAAGGGGGATTTTACTCCAAACAGACTTCATGAACTGTAATGATAATCACGTGTTTGCTTGCTCCAGAGGGAAATCCCCCAGCCTTTTTCTGTTCTTCTTGAATGCCCCATCAGAGCAGGAATGTTGTAAATCAGTGCCTCATTCACATGTTTCCATCCCCATCTTCCCTCTCAGCACTCAGGAGGCTGGACAAAGCAGACATGAGACATGCAACAGCAAAAACAAGAAGCGCCTTCAGCCATTCATTCTCTCCCACCAGCGACTTCTAACAGCGCGTAGAGGGGGCAATGCTTTAAATGACATAAAAAAACGACTTGTTTTCCTTCACGCATCATGATTGTAATAATGAAAGCCATCTAACCTCAATCATCCTGTGTTTCCTACACAGTTTGCAATCAGCATCCACAAAAAAAGGCTCCACAAACCAGGTGAACACATTGTTGACAGGACTTTGTCAAATCTGTACATGCTTGTCTTCCAGTTACTATGAATTATAAGTTTTATTAATATGGTTATGGAAGAAATACAGTGTCACCAGAATATGGTGTTTTATTATAAGTAGAATGTTTTTCTGTGAAATTATGTATTTCAAGTGTTTTAAATTAAAATACATGAGCAAAACATTTATCCGTAAAAAATCAACAGCAGAGTTTCAGAGAAGCGTAGTTTGATTGGCTAAAAGCCACTTGACTCGACCGAGTGACGATTACTTTGGTTTGGGTCACCAGAAGCCACCTCATTGACATTTTGCTGTTGAATTTTTGAAGATCAAATTATTTTGTTTTTAAAAAATTCAAATACATAATTTCAAAGAATAAAAATTCAGTGTCTAAAAAATGTACTAATCTGATGCGACTGTGTTTCTTTCATATTATCTTCCATGAACATCAAACAATAGGGGATCAAAATATTAAATAATTATTATTAAGAAATAGTCCGTTTTGTCGAGATACTGTTAAGGTCACTGATACCGGGAATATGTTGACTTCTCAAACCAACAGAACTTTTGTAAGAAATATTTTTAATCCCAGTTGAGAAGACACGCCTGACTTCTAATAGCCTCTTTATTCCACCCCTAAGTGACATTCAGGCTGCAGGCATATTCCCCAGAGTTAGATAAGTGGGAAAAAGCATTTTGTTACCAGCCCAGTCATTCTCCTTAATTGGCAATGTTCCGTTAGCTTTAGCTTAGCATAAACAATGTAAGTGAATGGTAACAGCTAGCATCTCCTGTGAAAAGGTTATGAAAACGACTCAACAAGGATCCTAAGCTTTTCTTGGAGACCTCATTAATCATATTGACATATTTCGAGGGTACCTGGAGCACCTATTTCAGCCATCTTTCCGTTGAAATCAGTCAGCCATCCAGTACAGGCAAAAGACAAAAACAATCTGATTGCAATATCACCTCATTTCTCATTGTTTAGATTATCTCAGGATTTAAGAAGAATTTAGAATCATCAAAGGGAAGCAATTGTCATTTTTTTTAGTTTATTGCATATTATTTAAAATAGTTTCATACAATAACTAATCATCTTAAAAATTCACAAAACATTTTGCAAAATACACTTTGTATGCAATCACGTAGATGCTAGCAGTGGTCAAACTGTTTCAAAATGTTAGCATGAATAATATAAAAACTGAAATAGTATTTAATTTATTACATTACTTTTCAGTATTTCTTTATATAATGAATGAGACGTTATACATGTGGAGTTCTGCCCCAGTTTTAATGTTTGAAGTTATCTGAGAGGAGGTGGAAATCCCCTTCCCCTCAGTCAGGTTCTCATATTGCACTGACCTCTGTGTCCTGTGGACACGTTTACTGAATGAACGTCACAAAAAGAGCTTTTGTTTGCAGTTTTTATCCCAGAGTGTCACATGGATGTCTCGTACGTGTGTTGATTGTTTACAAATCATAAGTTGATTGTAATTAAGTATTTAAGAAGTTTACACAAAAGCATGTCTTTCCGAGTTAGTCAAATTCCACATTTTTTGTGTTTACTTTATGCTTTGAATTTTATTGAATTATTTATTTTCCGCAAGATTTGAAACTGTAACTTAGCTGGTTGCAGTATTGTGGTGAATGATGAGAAGACATTGCTGTATATGTCGCACTTTGCATTTAATGTACTAAATCAGAATTAGCAAACACAATAAGTGCATAAACCAAGATTTGGTGAGTGTGTATGCATTTAAATAAACAATAAGCTCCTTTTCTCATCAGAATCTTGCAAACTTTGTTTCAGGCAGTAAATAAAATGGCCAATTCATCACTTCCTCTGCATGAAACCTTGCAGCACATCTATAGGCAGAGGGAAGATGATGGTGGAGTTCTTCTCTGCAGCGATGGTGTTGAGGGTCTGCAGGTACCGGAGCTGGAGAGCAGACGGGGCCTCTGCGATCACCAGGGATGCTTCTTTCAGAGCCCTGGAGGCCTTCATCTCACCCTCTGCAGCAATAATCTGAAACACAGGTGGCGTTTCTAAAATTATGCTCTTCCTGCTTTGAAGGCTAAATGTGTTGTTTCTTCACTCACCTTAGCCCGGGCTTCCCGACTGGCCTCTGCCTCTGCTGCCATAGCTCTCTGCAGCTGTACCGGCAGCTTTACATCCTTTATCTCCACGCGCTCCACCTTGATGCCCCATTTATCAGTGGCCTCATCCAGGGTTTCCTAAAAAACAAACACCGCTCTTTTAGCATAGCATAGCATAGCATAGTTTATTTATATAGCACATTTAAAATGCAGCATGGGAGCTGCCCAAAGTGCTGCACAGGCTAAAACAAAACACACCCATTACAAGGAGCTAAAACAAAGGATAAAAATCTCAATTAAAAGCAGAGAAAACATGAATAATAAGAACACATTAAAACAATGACAATAAAACGCTAAAACGAGTCATTGTCTAAAAGCCAAAGTGTAAAAGTGGGTCTTTAAACGAGATTTAAAAACCGCCAGAGATGGAGCCTGCCGAACTCCAATGGGCAATGAGTTCCATAGCTTTGGGGCAGCATGCACAAATGCTCGTTCACCCCGCGATTTGAGTCTCATCCGCGGCGTGTGCAGCAGCAAAAGGTCAGCCGACCTCAACGAGCGGGTGGGCACATATGGAGTGAGAAGGGCAGAGAGGTAGGAAGGTGCCAGGTCATTGAGTGCTTTAAAAACAAAAGTCAGTAACTTAAACTGCACTCTGAAAATGACAGGGAGCCAGTGAAGATGTTCCAGGACAGGGGTAATGTGGCTACGTCGGTGTGTACCCGTCAAGAACCTGGCAGCAGCGTCACAAAGACGCTAACAATTTGACATATTGGTGGATTTGGAGGTGGCAGCTCAGGAGCAGGAGATGTGGGAATTTGAGAATCTACTTGAACTGTTGGAGTTCAGTTCAAAATGGGCAGCAGAAATTTATAAAAATGATGCAATGAAGTCTCCCACAAACTCAGAACAAATATGTTGCCATTCCTGTCAATTCCTAAGCCCCTCTGTGCTTTTCCAACCTGCATACTTAAAGAAATCCCTTCTCTGTCAGACAGGAGTTCTGAAAGGTTTTTGGTGCCGAGGACGTTCCTCAGAGTGGTTTGAGCAAGCAGCCGTGTGGATGAGCAAGCGTTAGACACATTGGCCACAGATGAGATGGGGCAGTTGATCCGAAAGTACACAACTCCATCCACAGACACCGTCACCGAGTCTTTGGTCAAGATCTGTGGAAGTAAACCAAATTCGATCCAGAGTCAGCCAAGAAGATGTTTTATATTAGATGCCCATCTACAGGAAAACTCACTTCCTGTGGAGGAATATCAAAGGACACCGTTCTCAGATCGACTTTCACAAAGTTGTCAGTGCATGGCAAAACAAAGAAAAGTCCTGAAAAGAGAAAAATTCCAGATTTAATCTTTTCTAAAAAGACTTTTTTTTTCTCAAGGAGCAAAAAGAGGAAATTACAAACCTGGTCCTTTTGGTTTTCTGTCTGAAATCCTTCCGAGTCTGAAAATGACTGCTCGCTCATATTCCTTCACTATCTGGACATACGAAAGAGTAAAACAAGTCAACCTTATGTTATTGAACTAAAGTTTAATGATTAAACTTTGTTCAGAATTAAACTACCTTGACACACATGAACAGAGTAATTGGGAAGGTTACCACTACAAAAATTAGGGATATGATAACCAGCAGCCAACCAAAACATCCAAGACTCCCTGAGTTCTTATCTGTGGAGAAACAAGATGATTTAAATGCAAATAAATTGACTTTTTAAAGTTATAATAGTTTTATGTTTGATACATACCATGTTTATGAGGTTCTTTACACCATATCCCTCTCGCATAAAGCCCTTTCAGCAGAACTAATCTCAATATTTTCAATACCTTCCAAAATGAGCCTTTTTAGGGCTCTGTCACTTTAAGATGGATTTGGCCACGCCCACCCCATCCCTGATATGGGATGGGGTGGGAGGAACTTGGAGTAGAGCTGCTGCTCTATCATCAGAAGACTTATCCTAATTTCCTCGTCTGTGACATCACAAACGAGGACTTTTTGAAACCATCCATTTTAGCCACATACTTCCTAAACCAAACATGGACAGAAAACAGATGTTTGGTATATTTTACTTTTTGAGTGTTTATAGAAGCAGTGGAGACCTACATAGCAGCACGAATGGATGCAAAGCCTATCATACCCTCTTAAATATCTATACTTGTTTTTCAAGCACATTTGATCAACCCATGCTTCAGCTAAACATTTATGAATTTGATCCACCAGTCAGCTGCATTATTTCTTTGTTTTCTATTCCTCACTGATTCATTTTGCTTTTTCCATGTCACAGGTTTTTCGTTTGACCAAAATTCTCCAGAGGATGGATTTTTGCAGGTTTCTGTCAGATCAGAGGATGTCAAGAAAAAAGAAATACTCCTGCCACATTTCAGTTCCTATCTTTCCCCGTTTCAGCCTCTTCGAACGAGCCTGTTGCTACACACCCGTTTCAACATGTATGTTGAAACCTAAGCCTGCACTGAAATCTTAGCCTGGGAGAGACTTTCTGACTGTGTATAACTTCTTTGTCTTGTTGCTGCGTTCAACAATGCCCTCGTGTCTGAGCTGAGAGACAACACCATCACCTTTCAGAGTTTGCCTATTCCATACCCAGATTTAAACCTCAAACAGCCGTTTCTGTCCCAGTTTCAATACCATTTAACCAGTTTCTTATCATTGAGAGTGTCTCGGTCAGGGGTCTAAAACCTGTGGCTCTTTGACATTTCATAACTTTGGCTATAAAAGATGAAAACCTATCTCATGTTTTTGATTATCGGTCTAATGAAAAGGCAGGTTTAAGCAACTTTTCAGTTTTTGCTGGGAATAGTAGCGGTGAACCGAAACTGAATGACCCCTAAAGGACTCTCTTTCTAAAGGTTTTTTTTCTCTCAATTTTAAAACCTATGATTATTATATTGGCAAATTGTCGTCAATGTTTTTTTTTACCCATTTAGTAACAGAACTTTTTCATACCATGCACATATTATACATCAAACTCTTCAGCAACGTCTCCTCTCACTCAAAACATCAAAATGTGACAGGTCCAAGGTTTAATTGTTGAGATGTTTCTGTTTGTTCGGCACAACTGGACCAACTTAAATTGTAGTTCCACAAATAATTTTTGAAGTTTACGTAAATGCATGATATATGTGATGTGCGTTAACAGGGAGTGGGGTGGGGGGCACCTCTACTGAAATTGGTTTAATGGAAATTAAGAGTTAGGCTATTAAATATAAGATATCAGTAAAAAAAATAGCTGATATCAAACTAAATACTAATATTAGAAACTTTTTTTTCTTTTTCCAAAATTAACAACAAATCTCGTTTTTGGAAAAGGTGGGGAGAAGAGATTAATTTACTTTAATCTAAGAAAAAAAAAGTTTTTTTCCCCTGAATTCTCACATTATTCTCTGGATTCTGAGAAAAGTGATAAACTTTATTTTCCAATAGCCCTAATCCATGTCCAAAGCATTCTATCAAAAATTATAAAGGGTCTTGTCCCAAAAGGTCTTGTAACAATTGTTGCTCTAAACAACAATTCCCGTCCTCGGCTCTTGGCCACACCATTTGTTACACATTCCACTTTAATACCCTTTAAAACACAAGATTTCACTACAGAAGTTATGAAAGCATTTACCTTTGACGTTTCCCGAGTTGATCTGAAGTTTAGCCTGTGTAACCATCTCCGCTGTGCTGGAAGTTGTTGAGATCATTGGTGAATTGTCTGGAGGTTGGAGCAGTGCTGCTCTTGTTTACCTGTCTCCTCTCTGTGTGTGTGGGGGTGTGTGGCTTAAACACACTTCTGATAGTTTTTCCATTAACCTGAGACCGAGACACGCATTAACGTTGCACCACTGTTTCTCTGGACCTACTGGGTGCCAACAGGTAACATAAACCGGTGATCCAGCATCTATGTGGCTCTTGTTGTCGGAGGCTTAAAGTTCAACCCCCCTGGTTCCCCATTAGACTTTTAGTCCAGGGGGAGTCGGTCACATGTTGACTGCAGGTAGTGAATAAATAATCAAGTCCTGTAACAGATGGTGCAAGAAGCAGACATGATCATCTTCCTGTGTCTCTTCAAGAAAGAATGTTTCAAGTTCCTGTAATCAACCGGTCTGCCTATAAAGACTGAAAAGTAGTCGCAGTGCTGTTAGGTACAAGGATGTGTACCACTGGGATAGCTGTAACCATGGCTACAGCACACTCACCTCATCATTTCATCACAAATACTTTTTTTTTTTGTTTACCTACTTAAAAGGTATACACTTTACTCATGTTTTAGCAAATTTGCAGTGGTCTCGGGTAGGAATTAATGTCTTGTAAGTTGTTCTCTGGGGAAAAAAGCTCCAGTGCACCTGTTTTAGGATGTAGAAATCAGCTGGAGGTGAAAGTGCAGCAGATGGCAGGATTTGGAGTCCTTTTCCTGATATTTTGACATCTCACCTCTGATTGGCTAACAACAACGCATCTCGACCACTGACTTCATTTGCTCTGCAACGTTGATGTTTAATCTCCACAAATAGCACAAGCCTGGAGGAGTTCTGCCATGTGGTGGAGTTGCTAATGCTAACGCTTAGCTTCTATTAGCCGATAGAGCTGAGGAAAATAATCAAATAACCAATGCATCGTGAAGCATCGGGATATCGAATCAAATTGAATTGTTGACCCAATAATTGGAGTTGAATCGAATTGGGAAACGAGTGAAGATTCGCACCTCTACTAGCCGAGATGCTCTCTGCTGTCTCCTGGACAGTGAAGGAACAAAGGCTTTCCCTGCCGTGGGTCCATAAATGCTAAATGATGGCATGACGTACATCTGTCAGGATTTTCTGAACCCTACTTTTCATCGTCTATTTCCTATCAGAAGCTACAGCAGGAAGAAGAGGAAGAGACTTTTTTCACGTTCAGCCTGCATGTTCAATTCAGAGTGACATCATTTTGGAAAATACTAAGTAAAAAATGTTTTCTGAGTAATCCTGGTCTTTAAAACCTCAATAAGTGTTTCTATTTTATTTTCAGTTACCTCGGTGGGATGTCGACTTGTTCCTGGTGGAGCAACTGGTGTGGCCAAGGGCCGAGGATAGTTTTAATCCTAAAGCCAACTCATCAGGCTCAACCATATGCTCCTCAGCCTTCAGGGGTGGGGCTGTTGGGTTCTTTCTGTTTAGTTTATTTTTTCCTTTCTGTATGTTTGGTTTCATTTAAAATTTTACTTCCTTTAGATAGTTTTTTCCCCTTGTTTTTTCGACCTTTTATATGACCGTTATGTAGAGTTATATTAATTTGACCCCTTTGGGACAGAGTAATTGGTCAGTTGAATTGTCTTACTTTAAAGTAATGTTTTTCAGTTGAGAGAGAAAAAAAACACTTTGGAGAACATTTCCTGCATCTTTAAGAACTGAATGATTGATCCATATTGAACATGGACCAAAGAAAGCCAATTAGAGAGTTGTCTAGGGAGATTAGTAGAACAATTAATGGCAAGCATGTCAAAGGCCAGAGGACCATCTCCAAGCAGCTTGATGTTTCTGGGACAACAATCACATGCTATTCTGAGAAATTAAGGTCCACAAGTGGAAATGCATCCCCGGGTACAGCAGATGAACAGTCAGCATTGTGGAAAAATAAGCAAATAAACCATCCATAAGCAGCCAAGAAGAACTTCAAGGTTAAGGTATGTCTTATTTTAAGCCTTTAATGGTCTTAATTGAAAAATACCTGTGGGGAAAACATGTATGACACAGAAACACAACAAATTAAAAAACAGACTTGATTTTGATCATATGCTTTTTGCCAAGCCATTGAGCTTCTGGGAGAATGTCCTATAGCTTTTTGACAAATCACAAAAGTTAAATGTTTACAGAAAAGAAAAAGAAGACTGCCTACTGTGAAACATGAAGTAATTTCTGAAGAGGGCACATTATCCGCTCAGGGTTCAAGTCTACTGAGGTGTTCTGGAGCAAACTGTGCTGCTCAGTATCAGAGCTTGGCATCAATCACTGGTAATGGGTCCTCCAACAGGATAATGACCCAAAACCATCAGCTAACAACGCCCAAGTAGGGCCTAGAATAATACACTTGACTCTTCTAAAAAGGCCTTTACTGACCCCCGATCTACACCCACCTAAAGGATTATCAAGAACACCATATTAATACAGTGTTTGACCCTATTTCACCTTCAAAACTGCCTTAATTCTACGTGGCATTGATTCAACAAGGTGCTGAAATCATTCTTTAGAAATGTTGGCCCATATTGATTGAATAGCATCTTGCAGTTGATGGAGATTTGTGGGATGCACATCCAGGGCACGAAGCTCCTGTTCCACCACATCCCAAAGATGCTCTATCGGGTTTAGATCTGGTGACCGCGGGGGCCGTTGTAGTACAGTGACCTCATTGTCATGTTCAAGAAACCAATTTGAAATGATTGGAGCTTTATGAAATGGTGCATTATCCTGCTGGAAGTAGCCATCAGAGGATGGGTACATGGTGGTCATGAAGGGATGGACATGGTCAGAAACAATGCTCAGGTAGCCCGTGGCATTTAAACCATGCCCAGTTGGCACTAAGGGGCCTAAAGTGTGCCAAGAAAACACCCCCCACACCATTACACCACCACCACCAGCCTGCACAGTGGTAACAAGGCATGATGGATCCATGTTGTCATTCTGTTTACGCCAAATTCTGACTCTACCATTTGACTCATCAGACCAGGCAACATTTTTCGAGTCTTCAACTGTCCCATTTTGGTGAGCTCGTGTAAACTGTAGCCTCTTTTTCCTATTTGTAGTGGAGACGAGTGGTACCCGGTGGGGTCTTCTGCTGTTGTAGCCCATCCGCCTCAAGGCTGTGCGTGTTGTGGCTTCACAAATGCTTTGCTGCATTCCTCGGTTGTAACGAGTGGCTATTTCAGTCAAAGTTGCTCTTCTGTCAGCTTGAATCAGTCGGCCCGTTCTCCTCTGACCTCTAGCATCAACAAGGCATTTTCGTCCAGAGGACTGCCGCATACTGGATGTTTTTCCCTTTTCACAACATTCTTTGTCAACCCAAGAAATGGGTGTGGGTGAAAATCCCAGTAACTGCGTAGATTATGAAATACTCAGACCCGCCCGTCTGGCACCAACAACCATGCCACGATCTAAATTGCATAAATCATCTTTCTTTCCCATTCTGACATTCAGTTTGGAGTTCAGGAGATTGTCTTGACCAGGACCCTAAATGCATTGAAGCAACTGCCATGTGATTGGTTGATTAGATAATTGCATTAAGAAGTTGAACAGGTGTTCCTAATAATCATTTAGCTGAGTGTAAATCCTGCTGAACATCTGTAGAAGGAGCTAAAATGTCTGGAGCAGTTTGATCATAAGGAGTGGGACAAAATACCTGTAAACAAATGTAGAAGTCCTATCGTGGGTGTCAGAAATGCAATAAAATATTAATGGTAAATGGCCTGTATTTGATATAGCGCCTTCTAGAGTCCTGGAACCCCTCAAGGCGCTTTACAACACAATCAGTCATTCACCCATTCACACACTGGTGGTGATGAGCTACAATGTAGCCACAGCTGCCCTGGGGCGCACTGACAGAGGCGAGGCTGCCGAGCACTGGCGCCACCGGTCCCTCCGACCACCCCCAGCAGGCAACATGGGTTAAGTGTCTTGCCCAAGGACACAACGGCAGCGACAGACTGAGCGGGGCTCGAACCTGCAACCTTCCGATTACGGGGCAAGCACTCAACTCTTGTGCCACAGTCGCCCCGTTCCACCACATCCCAAATCAAGTGGCACCATCACTGATTCTGTTTGGGATTTTATGGACAAGATTTCTAGGTGCAGCCAAGGTGGTGAGGGGATGTTTTTTTTTACTGATGATGCTTTTTACATATGATGTTGGCTTCATCAGAACGTGATCTCCGGCTCTCACTGGAGCGGTTCGCAGCCAAGTTTGAAGCAGCTGGGATGAAAATCAGCTCCTCTAAATCCGAGACCATGGTCTTGATTCGGAAAAGAGCAAAATGCCTTCTCCAGCTCAGGGATGAGGTCCTGCCTCAAGAGGAGTTTAAGTATCTCAGGGTCTTGTTTACAAATCAGGGAAAGATGGAGTGTGACATCCATAGTTGAATTGGTGCTGCGTCTGCAGTGATGCGGGCGTTGTACCGGTCTAGTGCGGTGAAGAGTGAGCTGAGCCTAAAGGCAAAGCTCATGATTTACCAGTCGATCTACATTCCTACCCTCACCTATGGTCATGAGCTTTGGGTAAAGAACGAAAGAATGAGATCACAGATAGAAGCGGCTGAAATTAGTTTTCTCCGCAGGGTGGCTGGGTCCTCCCTTAGGGATGGGGTGAGAAGCTTGGTCATCCGGGAGGGGCTCGGAATTGACTTGCTGCTCCTCCACATCGAGAGGAGCCAGTTGAGGTGGTTTGGGTGTCTGGTTTGGATGCCTCCTGGACACCTCCCTGGTAAGATTTTCCAGAGAACCAGGACATGCTGGAGGGACTATATCTCTCGGTTGGCCGGGAACTCCTTGGGATTTCCCCGGAAGAGCTGGCCCCAAGTGGCTGGGGAGAAGGAAATATGGGCTTCCCTGCTTAGGCTGCTATCCCCATGACCCAACCCTGGATAAGCAGATGAAAATGGATGGCTGGTACCATCTTTTCTGTCCAGACCAGTTTCATGGCTTACTTTAAAAATACATTTATTAAGCCTCAATTCAAAAGCAATGTAGCATTTTCTTGATTTTCAGTAAATATTTATTTCAAGTTATTTCTCAATGACTGGTATTTGTCCTTTCTGCAACATCTGTAGGCTTCAGAAGTCATTAGTTTAATGAAAAATATCTCTAATTCCCAATAATCAAACAATATTTTTATTTCAATAGCATTTTAATTGTAAGCAGATATACTGAAATTTATTGCATTTGCTTCTTCCCGAGAGCACTCCTCTTCAATTTAATTTAGTATAATTTGCTAAACTGTCACTGTGAAAAAGCAAGCAAACATATAATATACAAAAAAGGGGTCATTTAATGATGTGGTGTACTGAAAGGTTGTTATTGGCTATTAATTTTTATTAATCCAATGAGATTATTTCTAAAACAGATTCACAATTTAAAAAATGCTAAAAATCTAACCAATCAAGCCACCAATTTAAAGTTAGGATTAAAACTTTATTTTAAATGACTGTGACCAGCACAGCAGATGTTCAGCTGTTAAATTACTTGTTCAACTTTAATGTACATTTGAAAAAATACTAAAGGCAGTGTTTTATCACAGATTAGGCAATTCAAGTAGGAGGATCCATCACGTGGGGACATCAGGCACCAACTGTCTCCATCATAAACTTGCGGCTGAATTCATAAGCCAGGAAAAGGGCTCCGTTGGCCGGGAAGGTGCGTACCATGGTCGGGGTCAGGCCTGAGTACAGGGCAGTGATCCCTGTGGGGTAAAGCAGAGATAAACAGCTACACATCATTCCTCAGAGGCCTTCGGACTCAAAGAACTCCAAAAAAAAAAAAAAAAAAAAAAAAAAAGCCTTTTCATTCTGGGATAATTATGAGAGTCCTTTTAGACGTTTATAAGGTCTAAGTAAATATGAGCTTTGGGTTAAATGAAACCATGTTTGCTATTTCTTACTGTACTTTACTTACTACTTACATTACTTTCTAAATGATTGGATTATAACCCAGCCATCAAACTGTCCTCTGACCATCCCTCCCCCTTCTGCACATACTGAACAGGAAACGAAGCCAGAGCCAAGCTAGCTAGTGTCATAGGGTGTTTCTCAATGTCAAGGAACCTTGCTTTGATGCCCCAGTTGCCTAGGATATACGTCATCATGAATCGATAAGGCGTGTTCCAGTGTTCATGTGCTATGGAGGCGTCTGTCCTTCGTTTGTCTGCCATTTAGCTAGCTGACCAAGGATCCACGAGAGGTGCCTTATTGCCTTCCCTTGGTCAAACATTTCCCAGAATACAGCGCAGTATTTTCAAAACAATGGCGGACCAGGAGCCGGCAGCAACTTCAGGGTCAAATTTACACTTTAAATGTAAGTCAGCTAATTGTAGCAATCAGGCTAGTATCTGTGGTTGGTTAGCTGCTTAGTAGTGGCTAGCAGGTGCTAACTCGTTTACACATTTGATTTAACTAATGTATACACAATTTAAAAAGTAAAAGGCTTATTATATATCTATATTGAAAGTTATAAAAATAAAATATTACTTTGTTTTCATTTCACAGGGACAAGTGCACAGACGGAGGCCTCTAGGTTCTGGGCAGCCGCAGTCACGTGAGTTAAGTCTGTTCCAATTGGTGCCTTGACACTGAGAAACACCCGTGGACCAAATTTTCTGTTCTGTTTGTTGTTTGCAAAGTTGTTGGCTGGCAGAGATGTCTGTCAGTATGCTGCCTTGACAATGGGCGTGCATGTTTGTTGATAGCGGGTATAAGGACTTTTGTCGTGCACGAAATAATCACATCATGGACTGGGATCAAGGAAAAATTATCAACACAGAGAACAACCGGTTCAAGCGTTGGGTCAGGGAGGCAATAGAAATAAGGAAACGTGAGCATTGGGAACATGAACAGAGACGACGGGGCCTATCAGCTGTCTCACACCTGGAATTCCCTTCTCCAAGGACCGGCTGGCGGAGGTGGGCGTTGCCGACCCGGTGGATCTGACAGATCCGGGTTGGGCGCACCCACCAGAAGAACAGCTGATAAAGACGTGTCACACAAACATCTGTAACATTTCAGAGGAAGACCGCAGACGACGGTCGAAACATGTCAAGGTAACTCGAAACACCTTCATGTCCGAAACGAAAAGAACCTCGTTTAAAATTAAAAAAAGAGGACATAATGAACATTGTAAAGGTTGTTGTTCATGAAGTTTTCTTGAAATATGGTGGCGCTGTGCTGCTTGATTTTGAAGTTAAGAATAAACCAAGAAAGCTAAAAACTGCTTTGTTTTTCACCATAGAAACACCACACTATATTAGCAACACGTTCTCACACCCAAAGCGGCTAAAACTGACGAAGGGTGACCAAGAGTTTGTTTCCGACACGTTGGGAGCCCCAGTGCGCCGGGAGGCAAGGCGCTGTGCCAGAGCGTCTCTTTCTGACGCCCGCAGTAAAACGGAGATTTTATCGAACTCTGACCTTTACCCTCTTGCAATTTAACCTTCCCTCACCCCCATCTTAACCTTAACCCACTTGCGCCTGCAACGATGTTGTTTCTTGTTGTATCGTTCCTCTAAAACACGATTAACGGGAAATTTAGAATGAGAAACTGGGTTAAGGTTAGGATGGGGTGAGCGGAAGGTTAAATCGCTAAAGGTTAGAGGTTAATGGGCTCGACACACGGGAGGCGACATCGCCTCTCCTCCATTCATTTTCAATGAGACATGCACGACAAAGCAATAATCGCGGGTCCCCCTCCTACTAAGCGAAACGCGAAAAATGTGCGTGTGTAAAATTGCGCTCATGCACGTATCGTGCACAGGCGACCCAGCGACGCGATCCCAGAAAGTTGAAATATTTTCAACTTTTCATCACTGTCGCTCGGACGAGGACCAATCAACGGAGGTTTCATTCACTGACCAATGAGCGGACAGGATGCTCCGCACATCTCCGAGCAAACATGAAGGAGAAGTTGATTATTATTATGTTTTATAAAGTAAAATCAGAAGTAAGATTTCACATAACTCTAGCAGCACCTTGTGAAACATCATATCTACCACTTTTTTCAACTCTGAACCACTTAAATAACCTTAATTCCCTCCAACCTGACACAGCCAAACAAAACAACGGAAGTTTCAATTTCACCATGGAACAGAACACGTAGACGGCTTTGCCGCTGGCCGCTGCTGCGGGTCGACTCCCGTGTGTCAGGTAATAAAAGCGACAGCGACTAATTTCGCTGATCGTGGTCGTTTGTCGCCTCCCGTGTGTCGAGCCCATACATGTCGGTGAAAAGTTCTTTTTACTGCAGGCGTTGAAAAGCAACGCTCTGGCACACGCTTGGTCACCCTTCGTCAGTTTTAGCCGCTTTGGGTGTGAGAATGTGTTGATATTAGCTAGCATACTAACTTGTTATATGGTTATGCAGGTGTGTTAGGTTAGAAATTGTGACAGAGTATGGTGCCAACAATGGGTCAAAAATGTGAAACCGAACCATTGTGACCCAGCATTGCACATTCCTGTATTCTGGAGATGTAACTTTTGGGGAAACAGAGGAAAAAGGCGGTTTGGACCTTGGAATTGTATTTATTCAAAAATAAACATATACTATTCCAGCAATAAACTGAAGGTGTTAAATTTATCATTGAATTGAGTGAATCATATGAAGCAAGAATCTAAACACATCTGGATTATTTTCATTTTAACGAAGCATATTGAAATCTTACCCTCGTTACGTGCGATACCCAGGAAGGTCTTCATGAAGCCTTCTTGCTTCCCGGCTAAAGAGTAGACCTGGATCCTGGACTTGACGCAGTCTATCGGGTAGACCATGAGCCAAAGACAGGCTCCTCCGAATCCACCGCTGAACATGAGCGGAAGAATACCTGCGCACACAGACGTTACGCTGCGGGGGCGGTTTCTAGATGGAACTTCAAAAGGAATATTCCTGAGCTTACCTATACTGTCCTTATCTGTCCCCATATGCTGCGCAAAGGTAGACCGACTCAGCTCATAAGCACCAAAAAAGCAGAAGTAGCCTGGAATCTCCCTCACGATGGTGGACGTCAGTCCTTCATAGAAACCCAGCGGACCTCTCGTTTTCAGAACGATCTTAACAACGGACCACACCGTGCTGAAGTCACACCACAAAAATAAAACATTCAAGAATGAGATCAGCCGTGGCTGAACGCACTCGGGTCATTCCATCATCCCTGATGGCACTGACCTTTTCTGTCCTCTTGCCACCTTACCGGTTGCTTCCATTTCATGCATGGCCTGGAGACGACATTTCACCAGCTCTGTGGGGCACAGCACCAAGGAGGAAAAGATCGAGGCCAAAGAGCCTGCAGATGCCTTCTGCAAATCACTGAGAAATAAAATGGAGACACTTAGACAGAAATTAGTTCATTTGCAGTTAGATTGCAGCCAAAATATCATTTAATCACCTTTGTTTAATAGCTGTGATATAAAAATGAATATAATGCTATTTTTGTCCTGTCTTGAGCATAAATCATTCATTATGAACGTATTTAAGGAAAACCTGCTGCTTTTTGAAAATCTGGCTTGTAAGTAAAATAATTTATTGAAATAAATGCTTTAGGGTTTATCATTAAACCAAATGAAATAAGAATTCTAAATGGATTCCAGATTTTTTGTGATTGTAGATTTTCCAAGCAGCTCAAAAGGAGAAGGGGCAGAAATTCAGGCATGAGTTGATAAAATTACTGATTTATCACATGTTGCCTGAATAATAATCTTTAGCAATAAAGAAGTTGGATGAGACTGCCCAGTGGACTGGATGGTAAGAAGTCTAAAATGTGTTTTACTTTGAAAAAACTTGCAAACGATTAAAAGTTATATTAAAACCGGACATATTTGTAATGGCCTGACTTAGAAATGGTTCAAGATCTGAACAAAACTTCTACTTTCTCTCTGATTTTTGGATCAGTTTGAGTCATTTTTGTTTTTATACTTTTATTTCAATCATTATATAAATGATTCAAACAGACAAACACTCATTCAATAAATATTAATCTGTTATAAAAAGTGTTAAAGTGTCAATTTTAAAGGTTTTACAGAAACATCAGCGTCACACCTGAGATCAGCCCCTTTACTCGTCCCAGTCAACAAGCGGACCACATCTTGGCACAGCCCATAACTCAAAAAGAGCACCGCATTCTCGCTGACGTTGGCAATGAGGGCCGGCGTTGTGCCTTTGTAGAGCCCTCGGAGTCCCACCTGTCTGAAAGTGGCGATGAAGCAGTGGACAAAGCCACGGTACATGGTGGGAAACGTCTGCATCTTCACTTTGGCGGTGTCAAACGGCTGACCGCTCATCACACACGCTATGCCACCTGAAGGAGAGAACGTATTTAAGTTCACAAAGATGAAAAACCGTGTGTCAACATGTGGCTTCAATAAAATCAACATGAAGATGTTTGTTGACTCTTGAGTTTTTATGGACTTTATTTTGTTTTTTGTTTATTTTATACAAAAACAAAACAACAACATCGAAGTTATGAAAAACTGCCACAAAAACAACTTTTATCTCTTAAACTGGGAATTATGAATCAAATTATGAAATGTAAAATAATAAAAATCATATTGAGAATTTTAATGCAAACTTTTACTGAATTTTCATATAAATACACACACACACACACAAGATTTCATTTGTAATTTGTAATAGACAGATTTTTTTTTCATTTTCTATTTTGGGAAATATATTTTATTGACTAGTAGAAAACAAATTCCATAACATTCCTTACAAAATAAATGTAAATAAACCACGTGTCTGACAGGTATGTATGCTGTTAATGACACTTTATCTCAACTCCAAATAAAAATGCTATAGATATTTTTACCTGCTGCTCCAGCTGAGAAGTCAATGAGAGCCTGGACTACCGGGTGTGGAGCCATGATGAAACCTGTTTACATGTAAACACGTTTGTAGATATTTAACCTTTGTTATTTTCCACAAGGACACCCTTGAAAACAATTCAGAATAAATATTTACTCATTTAAGGCCTGACACTGATGATAATAGTGTTTGAAGAACAGCTTGGTCCACATTTCATCATCATGCTCACCTTCAATCCACTTTAAAATGGATTAGCTCGGAGATAATCTGACTTCAAAGCCGCAGTTTTCGCCGTGTGTTGAAATCTAAAACAGACTTTTAAATATCCTCATGAGCATCTCGGTCCAGGGAGAACACGTCACGTTTCCTTGTGTCCAGTCTCCTATACAAACTCCACTTCCGTCTTCTCAGAGCCGTGGAACTCTTTCGAGCGCACGTTTTAGTGCGCAGACTCAACTGCAACACATCAAAGACGATGTAGGAAGTGAGTTTTTTTTTGTCAATGAGGGAATTTTTTTCATTTACAAGAGTAAGATTTTTCATAGTATCTCCAATTTTTGTCACATTAAAGAATAATGTCAAAAAACTCTAAATCTGTTAAAATATAGTCGGAAATATTCAGATTTATTGACGTGACCCCCTGGTGATCTTTTCTTTCTTTATTTAAAATTAAGCCACCCATTATTTTACCTACTTGGTAGAACTTAGTACTGATTTTAAAAAAATAAAAAAATTTAATATATATATTTTTTGCTGCATTAAATAGTTTTTTGGTTTTCTTTTCAAATAACTGTGCCTTGTTGGTTTGGAGAGAGTTAATAGTTTGTTTTTATGAGATAAGAAGTTGAGACGATGGTTGAGACACATGAAAGTAATTAGTTTCTAACGGTGTTCTAATTTTAACCCACACCAGCACAGCTCAGTTGACAGTAAATGTGATGCTCACAGAAACTCGAGCACAGTGTTTATCATCGTTTTGTTTACTTTAATCTTTGTGGTAGAAGGTCTTGCAAAACTGGTTCCATGTGAAAGTAAAGTTGACCCAGCACAATAAAAAAGATTACAAATATGTTGATGCCATAATTAAAAATTGCATTTATATCACATTTTAAAGTGCACAGTAGTTCATTTTTACCTTCAGGGAATGGAAAACAAAAAAATAACAATGCATTTATAGTCATTATATAGTTACTAATACGATTTCTTTGTTTTTATACATAGTATATTTAAAAAAAAACATGCATGAGGCATGAGCTGTTTTTGCACACGTGACCTAATGGTGACGTATACATTCAGTTAGTTACTCGTTTAGTATGGTAGAAATTTCAGTTACACTACACGTTATTGACCACAAGATGTCACTATACTCCAGCTGTTTTGGGACTCATTTCAGGTCTGATTGAAGAGCAGGTAGTTGGTCACTGGAGCTTGCACTAGCTGTAAATTAAAGGTTTTTCTTTTTTTCCCGTGATACTCTATCAAATATTTTTCATAATAATCTTTTTTTTCAATGACTTGTAGGTTATTGTGAAACATCCGACAAATGAACATGCATTTGAGTTTTAAATCTCCTCCTAATGTATTTATTTATATTTATTTATTTATTTATTTATTTATAGTTTCTACATTAACAATACAGTGTTTGGCTCCAGAACATGAAAAAAAATCTATGCCAAGCCTCCTGTACTGTTGTAAATTATGTTTATTTGAAAAACATGACTTGCAAGAGGCTGTCCAGAAATACACAGGGACATGACGATAAATATTATTGGCTAATGAAAACAGAATATTTACAGGTGGATATTGAAATGTTCATCAAAAACTACTCGATTTGTGTGACTTGCACAGAATGTGGGGCCAAAACAGAATTAAAATTACATGTTAGGGATGTGTTGCAAAAGAGGTTTTTCTCTAGTTGTGACTATTAGCACTGGATGGTGAATTAGTGCAATCGTGTCAGCTTTGCTCCTTAGGAATTTGTTTACTTTTTAATTTCTGAAATATAAACAAAAAACATATTTTAAACCAAACAATTATTTGACACATTTCCCGTTTTACCACTTAGATTGACATTCAAATGCTCTGTTAACTGAGTTTCTAATATTTTGCAAAGAATTTCACCAGTGTGTGATGATGACTTGTGGGACTTTAACTTTAAATAAAAAGCTAAATCTGAATTAAAATTCATTAATGTGGGAAAAAAACATGCTTTTTGTGTTATTTAGAGCCTTCTTTAAAATACTGCGTCATTTTCAGCCAAACTCTAAATTTAGGCTGTTGGAGAAGCACTGGTAAAAATACCTGTGGTCTAATTTTATTCAGAATGAAAACAAAAATTCCCCCCCCCCCCCCCCCGTAAAACTTTTGCGGTCGTTGATTGGCTGTTTTTAGCTGTCCATCATATTGTGGGCGGGGCCAGTTGACACATGAGACTTCCAGTAAGTCCCCCTCACATGCTGCACACCACGGAGTCAACAGGCTGGACGGGTCACAGACGGAACATCACTACGGCTGGAAAACAAAAACAAAACTCTGCTGCCTCTTTCTCAACTTCTTCTGAGCGGAAAAAAACGCGCAGAAGCCACGTTTTTATTTCACTTTGCGCAGTTTTTTATTTTTACCGGCTTGGGATGTGACGCTCAGACGGAGCGCGCCTTTCCCGTTCAGACTTTTCTTCTGTTTACTCACGTTTGTTACGTTTCTCACTCTTTCATGACTTTGTAACACCTTTGTCAGTTTACCTCTTGACCATGGCGGAAGCGCCCCAGCAGCAGCCACACCTGGTGGACATCGACCCGGATTTTGAGCCCCTGTCGCGGCCCCGCTCGTGCACTTGGCCCCTGCCCCGGCCGGAGTTCATCAACCCGGGCGACTCCAACACATCGTCGCCGGTACCCTCCGTGAAGCAGGAGCCCGGCAGCGGCAACGCGGAGTTCATCAACAACCTGAGCCTGCTGGAGGAGAACGAGGACTTTCCAGAGGAGAAGCCCGTCATCCTGTGCAACGAGTTTCAGTGTCAGGAGACCTGCGCCCACCAGCAAGCTCCGCAGCACCATCAGCATCAGCAGCAGCACCCGAACCCGCAACTCCCGCATCAGCAGCAGCAGGTGCCTCTGCTCTCCACCCCGGTCGGCTCGTCCCCTTCCGCGGCCGCTGCAGCAGCCGCTGCCCAGAGGAAGAGCAGCTCCTCCCGGAGGAACGCCTGGGGGAATATGTCTTATGCAGACCTCATAACCAAAGCTATCGAAAGTTCTCCAGAGAACAGATTAACTCTGTCTCAGATTTATGACTGGATGGTGAAGAGTGTCCCTTATTTCAAAGACAAGGGAGACAGCAACAGCTCTGCAGGATGGAAGGTACGTTCAAGCATCCTCGTCTCCTTTGGAGTGAATGGGGTTTACATTTAAAAAGAAAAAGGGCATTTCCTGGATAAACTTATCAAGTGGGGAGTTTTTGTGTCTGTGGTGGTTAACAGTGGACTTCTTTGTGCTTTATTATGGTTTTATCTCATGTGGTATCAGTGAAACGCCCCTCCGGGGGGGCTTTTGGCTTGTCCGTGGTGCTCAGTAGTTTTATTGTAATGGCTCTTTTGCTTAGATTATGGATTATTTTTATTTCTTCCGTCCTGTGCCTTCATTTTTACAAATGCAGCACATGAGATGCTCCCAGTTTGACGCAACCTGACAGAAAACCTTGACTGTTTCTCACCCTCCCTCATGGTAATTTAGTAAACTGACCAATTGCTGTCATCACCTTCCCCAGTCATCTGACTTCTCCCTGCAGAATGTGACTTATGCGTCTCCTGACTCAACAGGATTTTTTTTTTCTGTTTGGCTTTTTGATCTTTTAAACACATCAGAAAATACTTGAGCTCTGACTGACTGGGGGAAATTTTTTTTCTCTCTCTGAAAAGACAATCAGAATATTGCAGATTTTTTACAAACTAAATCACAGTTTTCTGTGTTCGATTTGTAGAATTGGATCCAGCTGCGTTTAAACATCTGTCGTAAGGCCACACCAGAGGCAGTCATGTGTCTTAGAAACTGTCCAAAACATTGCACAAGAGCAGACTCTTAAAAAAAATGGTTGCCCTCCCATTGAAGGGTGTAAACCTTTTCTTTTAGAGACACATAGTTTCAGTGAGGTCTGACAATAAATTAATCACAGTGTGTTCTCTCGGCAGGAAGTCATACTGAGTCTGTAGCCACACGGTGAAAGATTTATTATGGCTGCTCTCTGTTTTAGGCTGTCTGGGTTGCTGATGAAATTTGAAGCGGTTGTAGTTTCTTTCTTTTCTCGCCCTATTGGAGCGGCTACGTTTGAGTCATGTGCTGCTAGATGACACATTTTTGTCATCCGGAAGTGCAGAAGTTTTTTCTTGCTGCTTCATCACTGGGAATATTGATCTAAGACCTATTTTTGATCTCTTGTTTGGTGTCATCAACTTATTTTTGGTGTACGTTTTAGGACAACCTCAGCTTTCAGGAAAACGTCGTTAGACACCAGACCATAAAGAATAAAGCATCAGGTTTGATCCAGGAACTCTACAGATGTCTGTCTCAACGGTGTCAGAAACGAAGGTTTCATGAAAAACGTTGTCAGATGAAACACTCACATAGAAGTGTCTCAAAGAGGATCATCCTGCAAGGGGGCGCCATTTTCAGGTGCTTTTTTTTAATTTTTGTTTGCTTGTTTTCATTTAAATTGTTGCATTTTGTACAAACATCACAAATGTCTTTTATTTGCGCAGCTAAAAACTAAGGAAAATGGAAGCGTAACGGTCGAGTAACGGCTAACTTTTTGTCTAACGCTCTTCAATGGCTTAACGTAGGATTCAGCCTCCTAACATTATTTATTGTGATGTAAATTACACAACTTTATCCCAATTAGTACAGTATGATTGTAGTAAAGTACAGGGAGAAGTCATTAAACTTACCACGGTGTTGGGTTTTTGCCGCTGTGGCATGTTGATGCCGTTTTTGGACAACTGTTTGGCTCTAACCGAACAATGGTGCCACTTGCAGGATGCGTCTCTCCGAGTCTCGTCTATCTGAGAGCATTTTGTCTGATGGTGGTTTTCCCAAGTCCTACTCATCTGACGGCATCATTACTGAGTCCGATTCATCTGCCAGCAGTATTCCTGAGTACAATTTGTTTGACGGCAGTATTCCTGAGTTTGATTAGTCTGACAGCAGTATTCCTCTGATGGCAATATTTTTGCATCCAATTTGTCTGACGGAAGTATTCCTGTGTGTGATTTCTTTGAAAGCAGTATTCCTTAATCAGATTTGTCTTATTGCAGTTTTCCAGAGTCCAGCTCCTTTGATAGCAGTATTTTTGCATCTTATCTGTCTGACAGCAGCATTCCTTCATCCAATCTATCTGACGGTAGTATTTCGGAGTCCGATTTCTTTGTTAGCAGTATTCCTTAATCCTACTTGGCTTATGGCTGTTTTCCTGAGTCTAATTTGTTTGATAACAGTATTCCTGAGTCCAATTCCTCTGATAGCAATATTTTTGCATCCGATCTGTCTGACAGTAGCATTCCTATGATAGCAGCTTTCCTTAATCTTCTTTGTCTTATGGCAGTTTTCCTGAGTCTGATTTGTCCAACTGGAACATTCCCAAGTCCTATTCATCTGACGGTGCTTTTCCTGATTCCCTTTTGTCTGATGACAATTTGTTTTAAGACTTTTTTTTCTGACACAGTTTAGTCAGAAGTCTGATGAGTTTTTGAATGAAACCTGATGCTTTTCCTGCTATGACCTCATGTCTGACACTGATCAGATGTCTAACAAAGTTTTCCTGAGAGCTGAGGATCTACTAATGTACACCGTACTCTAGCCAGGATTAGAATTATAGAGAACGTACAAAAGGTCATGCTTGTGGTCTCGTACCATTAGAACATAGTCATTGGGAGAAGATTAAAACTGTTTAAGCATGTATATGTCTACATTTTCCCTCCCATCTATTCATTGGGCTCTTTCAAAGATCAAAAGGTGTTATTTAAATTTTTAGGCTTTTAGTGCGTTATTAGATTTTCTGACTCTGAACACAACATGTGTGTGTTTTAGGAAGTTAAGGTGCTATATCTAATTAGGATGATGCTTATTCTAAATACATCTGGTTACTCAGCAAACAATCTTTCAGGCAAATTCTATTCATTCTTTGTTTAGTTTTGCTAATTAAACGAATGACCAAAGTCTTTAGTTCTCATATCTACGTGTCTGGCCCCCATTGACACTAAAATGACTGAGTTTCTCTGGTTTTAGCCAGTTACCACAGCACTATTCCCAAGGCTGAGCAGGATTAACCCTTTTATCTGACTTGGCTTCTTAGAAGACAAAAGTGACCTCTGTAGTTACGTGCTTTGGTCGACACCTCCCTGAGTGATACTCTTTGTGTACAGTGTCATTTTCTAAAGTTATTCAGCAGAAACCAGATGCAACAAGTAAATGCTGGTAAATTTTCTGCAGCATCATGATCTACTGTGGTCAATCATTTACATTTTGTAAAACACAGCAGAGCACGCTGATAAAGCCTTGACATGTCTTAGTTTCTAACGTCTAAATAAACATAGTGGACTTTCTGTCTGTTTAACAGGTTTTTTTTGTCAGACTGGCAGCTTGGAGAGGGGCGCTCAGCTCCCTGCGTGAGCACGCTGCTTATCCTGCCATGTTGGGGGTGTAAACTGAGTAATACTGGTGGAAAGCAAAGTGCCATTCAGCGCTGCGAGGGGAGTTATTCATAGAGCTCCACTTGGTTCCCCACGGGGGGGGGGGGGGGGGGGGGGGGTCAATCGCACATTGTCTCTTCGGAGCAAGCTCACTTCGGTGGGCCGAACTAAAAAGTAGTAAAGATGAAGATGCAACCTTTGTGGCGTTTGTTCCATTGGTGCTTTTGCTACAGATGCACTGGTTTTGGGATTTGAAGGCTGTTATAGGGTTCCAGTTTTTCTGCAGTTTCATCTTGAAGAATTATGAATAAATGCAATTTATTTGAAAACTGTGCCTATGACTGTAAAAGCCAAACGCAAGCATTCAATTCAAGTTTATTTACATAGCGCCAAATCACAACAAGAGTCGTCTCAAGGCACTTCACACAGTAAACATTCCAATACAGGTCAGTTCATTAAGCCCATCAGCGAAAAGTCTCCTATATAAGGAACCCAGCAGATTGCATTGAGTACACAGATGGATTATTTCTAGGTAGCTCAAATATGCTTTGCTTTAAAAAAAATTTCATTTTGATGACCTCAAACCACATTTGATGTTTTACTTGATTTGAATTCTGGTGAAACGACTGACTGAAGCGCAGACTTTTCCATTAGGCATGTCATCTTCTACTTTTTACTCACTTTGCATAAATAATTTAGGTAAAATCAAATTACCTTCCATTTTAACGTGCTCTTTTGGCCGCACAGAAAGCACCCTGAATCCGAACACGATCTCCGTGGTTTGTGTGAATCAGCGGTTGAGTAAGTCATAGGCTGGTGGAGGTTTCTGCTACATACTGTAAATGCTTTTGACAGCAGCAGTGACTATTTACCACCTTAAAATATTAGCTGCAATTACCGTAAAGATTGTTACTCCGCGTCAAAGGCCTCCAAGAAAATGGCGTTAAACCGAAGCACACAAAGTCTTCATTAATCTGTGATTAAGGCTGTCTGCTCTGTAATTGTTTGATGCAGTGTGTTTCAGTGCCACAGTCATCTAGGCTGAGTCATGACAGCCTCCACACTTTTCAGACCGTCTGTGACAGTGAGAATTTTGAGGACAGTTGTGCCAGGTGGGACCAGCTTGGAAAAGCTCTTGGATTGGACTGGACACTGGCCCTGGCGCAGGATGCAACCCAACAGGAAGGAGAACAGATGGCAGAGACGATGTATCACCAAAGCTTTCTGTGTGCCAAGCTGCTTACTTATTCCTAGTGTTGCACATTCAAAAGAAAACCTTTTAATCAAAGAATTTTATTTAAAGTTAAGCAGCATTTCAGAAATTGCCCTCTTGTCAGATAAAATACACTCACCTGCCAGGGATCTGTTCCATTTTACTTCTTTTACGTCACCACAGGATAAATATTTGCTTTCAGCTAGTGGAGCTGGATGGCGCGGGTACGCTTTGATGTCAGCGTCAGGATCAATTCAGTTGTAGTTTCTCTGTACAGGACGCTCTCTTGACCTGGAATTCCTCGGCCCATGCTGGTAAACACTCCCACAAATCTCTAAACAAACTGCTGGATCAGAGAAACACGTTGGTCCGAGCAGATTGTACCGCAACAAGGGTCATTACCCGGTAAACGCACCTATTGACCCCATCCTGGTCGGACTTACTGTATCCATCACACAGAAGATCTGGATTACCTAAACTGATTGAGGATTTGGATATAGGGCTGTGCAATTAATCTCACTTTTTAATTTTAATTTCCAGTCAAACAATAAGAAAAACATGCTCTTTTGTCATTTCTTCTGAATGATGTATGAAACTCTGAAGCAACGTGTGGTCTTTTAAGAAACCTACTACATGTAAAGATGGCAGAATGACAGCAAAACACATTGGCATATAACAAAACCTTTGATTTTTATTCCCCACTGTTCTATTTCCTTAAAAAATGCACTTTAACCCAACTTACGTCCTGTTTGGACATCTGGGCTTCCATCGCAGCTTTTCTCTGCTTTTAGAACCATGCTAGTATATATTGGTTTGAATTAGCAATTTTGCAGATTGTTTTGCTTCCTTACATTGGCCATAGGGGGGGCCTTAGATCTGTTATATTTTAACATTTTGACAGAGAGGAGAAGTAGCTGAAGAGTTTAATGTGTACCAATATAGAATTTAAATGACAATATCAGCTGATAATATTGGCAGAATGATAATATCGGACATTTCCAGTTTAAATTTTGGTCCTATCTAGACCTGATGTTAGGCATATAGTATATAGGTATATAGGCATATAGTAGCCAGAGTCAACCATAGGATGATAAAAATAAAATTATGCTCTATGAGTTATGTAGCGTTGTTAATCTACATAACTAGAATTTAACGCTGTTGCTATGCAGCTTTGCTAAATTCTGAGAAAGATCAAATGAACTGGCAATGAACTTATATTATATATATATATATATATATATATATATATATATCCACGGATATTTATATAATCGATAGAAGTTCATACACCAACTAGCTTTGTGTATATTTAGTCAACAGATTAATATTTAATTTAAGAGATTTAAATTAATAGCAAAAGTTTATTTATTAATTCAGAAGATTTAAAGAGATCTTTGCTCGTTCAGTGACCAAATATACACAACTCTGTGTTTTATTTCAAAGAAGAGTCAGGTTTAAAAAGTTAAGAATTTATTATTAACAATTTAAAAGACAATTCATAAATGACAATTTATAAAAGTTTTGATATTAAAACTTGGTATTAAAGCAATCTGTGTCTGGATGAAACTAAGATGAAACGTGTGTGTTTGGATGTGTGAATGGAAGTCTCAGAAGGTTTCTATCTCAGAGAGAGAAAATGCTTTCTGGGTGAAAGAGTTTGGTTTGCAGCTAAGCTAAATTATTTCTTAATAAAACAGGCATTCCAGACGCAATCTTGTGTTCTACCTCACCGTTCAGACGACCCTCTGTTTGGATCCGGAGGTCAAGGGAGGATGTTGATCAGCCTCTGGTACTCGGTCCGGTAGGGGAGACCAGCGGTACCGACTCTCTGGTCCTAGAGTTGCCGCAGGCACACAGGTGTGGAATTGCGTCCTAGCAGATTCTTAAGGAATCTCGTAGCGTCAGCTTGTTGCAGATGGTTTGTTGAAGCAATTCTGTCGGCGTGACAGAAGAGCTTTAGTAGAGGTTTCGATCGGCCGACCCGATACTCTGGACTCTCTCGTGCCACGGAGAGATTTTTGGTGAGCTCAAGAACTGAACTTGAACTGAGGAGTTTTGGTTTTAACATACCTCGGAACACGCCCTCCCAAGATGGAAAGCTTTGGTGTTATGGAACAAAGACGTGTGAGTGCAGTTACCTTTAACCCGATTCACTGTGTCCTGCATGGTGTGTACAAGTGCACACGATGTTCTTGTCACTGTTAAACATTACTGATTATCATAAATAATAATTATTATTAACCAAAGAATAATAATTCATTTCAGTAATTAAATACATTTATAATGAACATTGATGATTATTTATGAACATTGTAGTAGACAGTGAAAAGAGTTTATTAAAAATGATTCTTTTAAAGGGACTTTTCGGACTTTTGAATTTTTATGCTCGTGATTGCCCCCTCAGGCCAAAAGCGTAATGGCAGCTTCAATAGTAGGCTCGTGCACGAGGCGCGCATGCTGTACGTGCACACTCCTTAATGAAAATAACAGCTGAGTCAGTCCCGTGTGTGTGTGTGTGTGTGTGTGTGTGTGTGTGTGTGTGTGTGTGTGTGTGTGTGTGTGTGTGTGTGTGTGTGTGTGTGTGTGTGTGTGTGTGTGTGTGTGTGTGTGGCCCGGAGGACAGAAGAACACAGCAAATTAATAAAAATAATGTCCCTCTGTTTCTGCAGCTGCACTTTCTCGTCAGCCGGCCGAACGTGTGTGTGTGTGTGTGTGTGTGTGTGTGTGTGTGTGGGTGGCTCGGAGGATAGAGGACAGGAGAACACAGCTAATTAAATAATTTGGTACCGTACCTTTCTCTTCAGCACAGCCGACAAAGGTTTATGATGGGTCAGTCCTCCTGCATGCTCAGATCATTCCCTTCCCTTGCTTGAAAAATAGTTCCAAAATGAAAGTCGAACCCACATCTTTTTTATCCATGAATTCAATGCCTTTCGGCAAGTCTCAAATAAAAATTTGGGCGTCTTATTACTGTAAAAAAATTATCATTAATGTAAAAAAGAAACTCCAAATAATAAACTTTATTCGTACCCAGAGTTGAAACCAGGTCTCCTACATGAGAGTCAGACATCTTACTAGGTGAGCTAAAGCACCAGTGACGTTCTTTGTATCTGTAACATTTATATCCTTGATGACAGCTGAAACAACGTCAATCCAAAGAACGGTTCAGAGCGAAACTGGCTATTTTTTTGCTAATTTGCAGGAAAAATCTAGAAGAAAGTTCTACAGAAAGTAGCTAAGGGTCCTCAGAAATGTAGCTAGGTTCATCACTAGGCGTTAGGAACAGCGACAAAGTCGCTGAGTTGGCACTACCTCTCTGCTGCTAAAGCTACTGATAGCAAATGCTACGGGCTATTCCTGAGCGTGAACACGCATGAAGCAGCCTGTTTGACCCGAGCAGCTCTCTTTTTCTGTGATTTTACAGAAAAACAGGCAATCTCAGTAAAAATGCCAGGGCTCATTCTACAGGACCAGAGCATTGCAGGAGAATGTATGAAGAAGAAATGTGTTATTTCTATACATGTTTTGGCTGTCAAACTTCCTCATAGTCCCTTTAAATCATGAAGTGTCCTTCATCTTGTGGATGGAACAGCAGTCAGATTAAAGATGGTTTACAGCAGACGTTGTGTCTCCTGTGATGGATATTCTGTAAATAGAAGTACAGCCAGGACAGCTTGACCCAGCTGAGGAACTGTGACCTTTGGGTCACAAATGAGGCCATTCATGTCGCTACAGTTTGAATTACCACTAATCAGCACACCTATGCCACTCTTTGACTATAAACAGTCTCTGCAGCCTCCTTCAAATCTGACCTCACGACCTTTTTGGCTTTTTTTTTTGTGCTTTGACACGCAAATGGTAAATGGCCTGTATGTGTATAGCGCCTTCTTAGGGTGCTACAGCCCCCCGAGGCGCTTCACAACACAATCAGTCATTCACCCATTCACACGCTGGTGGGGATGAGCTACGATGTAGCCACAGCTGCCCTGGGGTGCACTGACAGAGGCATATTTCTGAGTGAACTCATTCATATTCACAACTGCAGCACGTAGTTGTGTGTATTTGCAAGAATCTTGTGGTACGATATATATCACAGTACAGGGATGATTTTACGATATATTGTAATACTAAAGTTAGACGGTATGTGTAATTTTTAAGACTTGTAATTTTAAAGGCTAGACACTTGCAAGGCACATCCTGGGTATTTCTCAATGTCAAGGAGCCTGGCCTAGCAAGTCGACGTCTTGCTAGGCCAGGCTCCATGCTTATAAGGACACAGTCCTTCCTCTGTCAAAGAAAATGGTTAAATGGAACAGATTTGCCTCATTCAACAATCAAGATCATTTATTGTCATTGCACAGATGGGGCAGCAGTAGCTCAACAGGTTGAGCGGGTTGTCCAGTAATCGGAAAGTTGCAGGTTCGATCCCGGCTCCGGACAGAGAATTCTGCTGTTGTGTCCTTGGGCAAGACACTTAACCCACCTTGCCTGCTGGTGGTGGTCGGAGGGACTGGTGGCGCCTCGCTTCTGTCAGTGCGCCCCAGGGCAGCTGTGGCTACATCATCACCATCAGTGTGTGAATGTGTGTGTGAATGGATGAATGATACACTGTAGTGTAAAGCGCTTTGGAGTCCTTACTCTGAGAGGCGCTATACAAGTGCGGGTCATTTATCAATTATCAATTACAACGAAATTGACTTTGCGCTCGCCAAAGACAGCTCAGGTAAGAGGTAGTAAAATATGAGTAAAATAAAATAACAAGGCTCATGTGACTGCGGTGGTCATTTCACGTCACAGGAGGTAGTTATTTGTATATATATTATACGTAGAAGTTTTAATATAAGTGTATAACGAGCCTTTTACTTTTTAATTTGTGTATATATTGATTAAATTACATTTGGAAGTGAGTTAGTACCTGCTAGTCACCAAAGCTGCAACTAACCAACCATAGATAACAGTTAGCTAAATGTCAGACAAACGGAGGGCAGACGCCTCGGTAGCACATGAACATAGGAACCGATCGGGACATGCCTTGGTGGTTCTTGATGACGTATCTCCTAGGCAACCATGGCAGGACCAAGGCGAGGTTCCTTAATATTGAGAAACAGCCTTTGTGTTATTGCAAGATCTTGCTCTGTCAGAATGAAGGCAGTAAAAACTGCTGCCACCTTGCTGTCGGAGTTTGAATTGCAGCACACAAAATAAATACAGTAAATATTTGTTAATTCTCAATAAAACATTGATATGCCGCTTTTAAATATTGATTCAGTGTCATAACACAAAATATCTCATTTGTTCAGTGCATCGATATTTTCTTGCATTCCTAATGGCCTGTACGGATGGAAAATGTATGTTAAACTGAAAGAATATCATAATGTAAGGTCTAGTGCGTCCTGCAGTGACACTTTCCATGTGTCTCGTTTTTATTTATTTTTAGGATGTTTTTGCTGAAGAAAGGGAAATAAATACAATGTTTCCTAAATCAGTTAGTGAAATTATTTCAGTAATAACTGAAAATAATTGCAATTTTGATGGTTTTTTTTCCCCAAAATCGAGCAGCCCTAGAAGCCAGTTGGTGTACTTATTACAGATTTAAACAGACATCACAAAAGGCTAAGCTTGGTTTGCTTACGGAACAGTGAAATTTACAAGTAAGCAGTTATTATTATTGATAACTGTCATCAATTATTATCAGATAATAAGCCTCATCACTTCATCGTCTACAAGGTTTTTCTCCACACTGAGTTCAGCTTGTTTATATTGCAATACTGAAATCCACAATAATGCACCCAGCTTTAAGATTCATTAATTGCATTATGCAACAAGCATTTTCAGTTGAAAGGACTTGTACTGACTCATGTTAAACGTCCTCGCATGCGCACAGGCTGAATCTACCCCCGTGCTTCGCTGAGGGGTTATTACTCAGTGTTTTAATTCCAACAGGCTGATGTTAAGAACGCTCCATTAAACTGCTGAAATTTCACCAATTGGATGTCGGATTGCGATCATTTAAATTACCAGTTACTTCCCTTTGTGCTCGGAGAGTCTGCATTCTGAGGAAGAAGCATTGTAAACATGCAACAACAGAACTTCCATGAATTTATATAACTCTTATTTTACGTAATGTGAACACAAAGCTACTTATTTTTTATAAGTCAGTCTAAAAGATAAAGAAATAAAACAACGTGTCTAAGACAGAATCTGTTTTAACTCTGAGAAACCGCAAAGCTGAATGAACTTTATTGCCGCTCGCAGAATGTGAGCTTCTCCAGGACTGAATGTGTGGACAGAGGGCTGCTTTTACTGATTTAGAATGACCCCACCCCCCCAAGGCGGCCGAACGAGTCCAAAGTTGGCATTGCCCCAAGACGTGAGGGGCAGCTGTGTTTCTCAGGAAAAGAGCTGAAGGAGCTCTCCTCACCCTCCTCCCCATTTCCTGCCTTTTCGTTGCTGGTTTTCTGCATAAAGTGGGTCACTCTCAGTGTTTTGAAGGGTTTACTGGACCGACCCCCCCCCCCCCCACCCCACCCCCCACACACACACCACTTCAATTCTCCCCTTCATAGTAGCCACATCCTTTGCTTGCAGAAAAACCAAGAGATAAACGGAGAAAGAGTCCCAGAAAGCTCCAAGTTCAGTCTGGGTGACACTTGTTAGGAGTTGCATAACAAGACATTTACTGGAATCAGGGAGCCGCAGGCCAAAGTCTGGTGCCACTGGTTAGTCAGCGGAACTGTGAGGCACTGTGTTGGAGATATGTGGGACGTTATACTTCTGTGTGTGTGTGTGTGTGTGTGTGTGTGTGTGTTTGTGTGCGTGCACATAACCTGGGCCTTATAATTAAAGCCCTGCGGCTGGCAGATGCACAATCTCGACGGCAGACAGACAGGCAGACACAGGGAACATTCCAGCGCATACTTTTATTTCTTCTTTTTTTTCTATTTTATTGGGAAGGAACACTCAACTTCTCCCTTTTTCTCTCCAGCTGATTATAACGCAGAATTTTCTTAAAACCGCCTTTTCCTCCCTCCCTGATCGGAGCGGGCCGCAGCATTCTGAAACGCTGACTCACCTCACGCGCGTTTGCTGATCACAAACGCAACTGCAAGTGGCCTTAGGAGCTGATTAAGAGGAGACGAACATGATTCATACGGGTGACTTATCGAATAAATGAGAGCGGGGTGTAAAACAGACAAGTGACGTAACTGCTCATCCTCGCCGATTCGATTGAGCAACGCCGTGACCTCAGCAGCCACACGGGCAGTTTCCCAACGTCGTGTTTTTCCCTCCACCGCACTGCTTCGGGTTTGTTTACCTGCCAGCCCACAGAAATACTATCACGCTCTGTTGTGTTTCAGTCCCGTCTACCAGGAAGCATTTTGGGATATTAATCAAACTAACAGGCTGAAGCAATAAACAGGCAGGAACATAAAGGTCAGAGCGATGCAGCATAGATATCAAATGGTGATTGCATGTTTATGTCTGCGTGTGGCACACGTGTGTTTATTTATGAATGCGCCGTTCTGATGACATCATGCAGCTTTAACCCCCCCAATGAATATTAATGTCTTGTGTGGTGTTTCTTTCTGCCCTCTTGCTAAAGGTTTCTGTTTAAGCATCAAAAAAGAGCATATGAAATAGTCAAGCTTCTTTCTCTTTAATAACCCCAGTTAGTGTTTTATATTGTAGAGAAGCCTGATCAGTCACCACTTTTACAAAGTCTAACATTAAAGGGCCGTGCTTTCTTTAGTAACAGCTGAATGTGTGAGCAGCGCTCCATCTTAAAGATGTGGGACATTCCTTTTTAAAGTCTGACAGATCTACGTCTCACTGTCGCTTAACATTCATGGACTCGCCCATTTTGACTCACGATGAGGAAAGCTGTTGTAGTTTTAACGTCGAGGAAACATCAGAGAATGTTTCAACCTGTAGAAGCTAACCGTTAGCACCTTCACCACACGGCAGAAGCTCCTCCAGGCTTGTGTTATTTGTGGAGATAAAACATCTACGTTGCAAGTCAGTGGTAGAGTCGCGTTGCTGTTATTCAATCCAGGGCAAAATGTCCAAAATCAGGAAATAAAGAGTCCTGCCTTCTGAAGCTCAGCTGGGATGACGCTCACTTCTAGTTCCTGGAAATGGTACACTATTATATTTTTTTATCGAGTATGACTTACAAGGCATGCATTGCCACTAGAGACCACTGCAAATGTCCTGATTAAAGTATGCCGATCACTGCATGAAATGCACATTTTTTAGGGAGTGCTACCAACACGTTTGGAGGTGGCGCTTGTAATCTCGATGCACGATAATTCCAAGTCGTACCTCTCATTAAAGGTGATTAATCTGGCTTTCCAACGATATAAAGCAGTGGTTCCATACCTTTTTGCACGAGAACCCCTTACGCTGCGTCCAAGACAAGCAGGGGCCCCCTAACCCCAACTCCTACCCACATGCACACAAACTGATAAATAACAAACTTCATACATACAGTTATAACTCTTACACAGTGTTTGGTTATACTATTGGGTGTGTTATTGGGATTTTATGAATGTAATCTTCACAAAAATAAACTTCGTAACTTCACAATCTCAGCTCCGACAAAATTGTGGGGACCCCCTAGGGGGTCACGGACCCCGGCTTGGGAACCGCTGGTAAAAAGTACAGTTGGTATTATTTAAGGGGAGACATGGCGGTAAGAAAAAAGCACTTCCAGCTGTAAATTTTTGTGTATTTATGACATTTTAACTTTCAAATTCAAAGAGTTTTGCTCAACTTTTAATTTTAATTTTCTGAATTTGATCTGAAATAAAAATCCAAGCAGCTGCTAAGCTGCAGAACAAGTTCTCTAAAAGTAGGTCAAACGTTCATTAAACCTAAAAACTCATCAAAAACTTCACGCATCCCGAGCCGTGAGTATTTTTAACTTCGAGCCAAAGCTGCAGCCGGTAAACGAACACCGACTGAGCCTTTATCTCACTGGAATGGACTTTGGAAAATCCCATAAAGTGCCCCTTTCATTTTGTAAATTCAAACAAATCATGTCAAATGAGCACACGGGTGATTCCACCCACCTCAGACTCTGGCACGGCTCAGGCCTGCGGCGCTGCTGCCAGGGTTTTGTTTTGTCAGTCTCTCTTTCTGGCTGTGGACCAGAGCACAGACCGTTCAAGTGAGCATAGTGTCCAGTAACTTCCCAGCGAGTGTAAATGATATACAGAAAGTAGATTCTCATGCAGCATGTCTGAGGGGAGGGCGTCCCGAAGCAGCTGCCCCACGCTGGAAGTGAAAACAAGGAGCGGAGCTCCAGTTACGTTGTCAGGTAAACAGTGGTTTGGAGAGTGAGTCAGAATGTTTTGTTCCGCTCGACGTGGGGACGGTAGTAGCGGGACCGGAGCACGTGATGCTTTGTTTTGGTTGTGGGTTTGCCCAGACTTGGCAACTCGCTTCACAGAATATGCCGCGACTCTGTGTGCTATCACAAGTTCTCATCTAGTCAGAAGGGGGAAAAAATAAAAAACCTTGGAGAAATCCTCTAACTCCTCTGCAGTCCTCTGCCTTGTTTAACCACGCGAGGAGTACTACTGTGTGTATTTTAAGGAGAAGTGAGAGTCGTTGGTGCTCCTTTCGCGTGTGCCTGTGAACTGGATGAGAATTTAATGCAAAATAAAAAAATAAAAAGTAATGGGAATGCGTGCTGCTTCGGGCCCCAAACCACAGGAATTACCCAGACCCACATTGTTGTGCAACGCCTGCCCTGAGGCGATTACGCACAGTGCCGTTCAGACTGGCCTGACATTATCACACCGTCACACGCTCATTCAGGCTCTGCGTCGCGCGCACATCAGCCGGAAATTTATAGCTGAGATCAATTAAAAACCCCGTTTTGACCGCTTCTGTTGTCACAGTGATAAAGAGTTTGTTTTAGGGGTCAAAGGGCAAAGTGGCATGGCTGAACCACCATCAGGAGCGTTGACTTTGGGTGTTTGAGTGACACACCTCACGGAGATTCGACTATCTTTCCGTCAGCTATTCCCCAAAACATCATTATCGATGGCCGACACGAGGCGCAATTTTCCTGACGGGATCTACATTATCCTCAGGATGTTGGCTGAAATAAACGTTTGAACTCGATTATCGCGATTCATCTTCTGTGAAGAGAGTTGTGTAATGGTCTAAATTAATTAGTCAGGTGGGAAATGAAATGCGTGTTTTAGCCTGATGTGGAGGGATATTTTCAGCTCGAAACATCAAGAGTTCGAGTGCTAACGGAGTCAACAAGCAAATCTTCCCTTTATTTCTACTGTTTATTTTATTTAGCAGAATGCTGATAACTAATGCTCATATTTGTCTCGTTGCTGTGAATAGTCACTTTTGCCTTTGTGAAGAAAAATTCTGTCCTTTTTGTTTCTACCGTCATCTAATTTCAGCGCTTATTATCTCTACCTTCATCTTGCTCACTTTCCATTTAAAGAGGTGCAGATTTTGGCTGCGGGCTGACAGGAAGTGGCTGCTTTGAAAGCTGCACAAGGTATGCAGCACCAGGGTAGTGATGTCTGCAGAGGAAGCAACGCCGAGCGTGACGCCAAGTTCAACAGCTTCTTCCGCTTCCACTGTTTCCTTCATTTTTAACATCCTTCCTCTGAGCTGCTCTTAAGAGTAGGAAGTGAATCGCTGTTGTTTATGCCATGCAATCTGAAATAATCATCTTTAAATATCACATATTAGAGTATTTGTTCATGGTAATAATTGCATCAGTAAGTCAGAAACAGGGTAAAGGTCCGATTAGGATGAACTCTTGCACTTCCTGCAAGAATCAATGGTTCTGTATGTCCGAGACATCAAGTCCAATGTGCCTAAAATGTTCACACTCACTACCTCATGTCCACTGAATCAGGGAAAGTGGTCGAACACTGATAATGATGATTTTTTTTTACAGCTAAATAAATAAACCTCACACTTCAGTCTGTGCCGACCTTAATAATCGGCTTTAGATATCGACCATCAGCAACCAAATTCTTTAAAAATCGGCATCGGCTTAAAAAAAGCCCATATTGGTCGGCCTCTAACTTTTATTGCACTACATGATGATTTTTGTGAGTCTCAACTGGTTTTATGTCACAAATACAGCTTTAAAAAGATTAAAGTCCCATCAGTTGTCACACAAACTGATGTGTGTGCGAAATTTGTTCTCCGCATTTGACCCATCCCCTGGGGTAGCAATGAGCTGCAGACACAGCCGCGCAATGGAACCATTTGGTGGTTTAACCCCCCCCAACCCAACCTTTTAAATGCTGAGTGTCAAGCAGGGAGGCATTGGGTCCCATTCTTTCAAGGTCTTTGGTATGACCCGACCAGGAATCGAACCCCGATCTCCCAGTGCAGGGCGGATACTCTACCACTAGGCCACTTCATCTAATTGAAATCATGTTTTACCTGAATAGAGCAAGAAAAAAAATTCATTTTTTTGGTGTATTTGTCTTCACAAAGCTTTTTTTAAGGATAGATTAGTATTGATCACCTGCTCACACTGTGTCCCTTTTATTAGCATAAATTCTCAAAAGATGTCAATTTTCGAATCTCATATTCATTTAAAATCACATGTATAAAAGTAATAAACGGTGACCTTCATTCTGTATTTTCTTTTTCAGTGTACAGGGTTCTGGGCGCCTAAAGTCTACAAAGGCTAAAGGGTATAAGTGTACCTGAAATGAAAGCACAGTAACTTTTAGTGTATAATTTAAAAACAAACATGAGTAAACATGTACACTGTAAAAAGAATCTTTTTTCCCAAAGGTATATGGACATTTTTATTATCCTTATTTTGATTTTAACATAAAAACATTTTTTTTTATTAAGTTCACCATTAAATTCTGTAAATGTTTTGTTAAATTTACTTTTTTGGTTGCCCTTCTGTTCATTGTGTGTAAATCAAGTCAGGAGTTGGAAAATGTTGAAAATGCCACATAATTTGCCCGTTCGTTTTGTAGTTCATAATTCCTGTTCAATTCCAGATGAGTGCTTTGCCTTCAGGTATTGTTTCATGAATTTTAAAATGATTTTTAGAATCCAGATCATCAAGATTTGGCTCTTTTGCTTTAGTGAAAGTTTGTTTTCTTCTCGATATTTTGTTGTGTCATCACCAAGTTCAACCAGAGCAAGTAATGACAGTTTATGATTACAGTTATTTTTATGACTTATGTTTCATCATCATCATCATCATCATCATCATCATCATCACCTTTATTTATAAAAGCACCTTACAGACATATATCATGTCACCAAGGTGCTGCACAAGACTAAACTAAAAAGATAAAAACAAAGAGTATATAAGAACCCAATAAAAATAAATTAAAAACAGCAAAATATAAAACATCAGTTAACACACAGATTTAAAAGCCATGAAACAACGCAATAAACAAGGATGTAATGAGAAGACATTGAAGGCTCGGTTCACGGGGACAATTTTCTATTTTTGAGAGACCCCAAAAGTCCCGGATGGACCAGTTTGGTCCTACAGTGTGATGTACGACAGCACGTCATAAACTACACAATACACACAAACCGACTTAACAGTCAGACAAGAAATCTCTCAAGATCAGATCTTTAAAAAAAAAACATGACAGAGGAGGAGCATGCAGCGTATTGCTGCCACCTTGTTTTCTGACTCGCTACAAGTCGTTTGCCCCTAGAAAATCCAATGTGTGTGAAAGCCCCAATTTGCGATTGGATCAATCCCGACATTCTTCAGAACAGACCAAAACCCTCTGAACACACCACACATGGCAGGAATATCTAATAAGATTATCTTTAGAGTTGTTACAGCAAATGATCTCATCCTTAAGATTGTTAGAGGAGGACTGTGTCAAAAATCGACCCAATTATGATACCATGAGAATCGGGTCTGGCCCTGAAACAGGGCTGGGATATCCCCACGTTTGCAATTTTAAACAGGGAGTTACAGGCATGTAAACATCTCCACAACAACAACAACAACAACCCCCTGATGATGTAGCAACAGGCTGGGCCTGCAAACCCAGACCACTGCATGGCCTCATTGCTGCAGTCCACACACTGCATCTTTATCCAGGGTGAGCAGGCAGCGTCCCAGCCCAGCGGTAGTGCTGATCGGAGGCAAAGAATATCCCCACTCCACAGACACAGCTCTGTGCATTAACAGAGTCGCATTGTGTTGCGTGTAGCAACACATGCACATATTTTAGCATGGCGAGCTTAGCCAGCACAACCCAGTCCCTGTCTATGCACATGAGCTGCTTAAGTCTGAGTCAGATAATTAACAAGAGAGAGAGAGAGCGCTGCCGTTTCTTTCGTTGAACATTTGGAAGTCGTACGTGAGACAATTTCAAATGTTTGTTTACCTGAAGTTAAAGTAGTCAAAACATTAAAATTAGCAATGGTGTAACTGTCTGACATAACATTGTGGTTGGTTGGTTGGTTGGAGAAGAACAAAATTGTGAAGCTGTCATTACCGTATGATCACTGAACTGGTGATGCAAAGCATGGCGTCTTGGGTGTGAAGTTGCAGGTAATACCCGAGTTCCTTCCAGGTAGTGGTAGTGGGTGCAATGAACTCTTATGTCCCAATCTTGATGCTCTGTTTTATTTGTTCCCTAGAGACCACATTAGGAATGTGACGCAGTATTTTTGAAATCCATTAATGGGATCTTTCACTGAGAAAATATGTAGTACTTGTATTTTTTGGGAATACTACCAGTCACTCCGAGTGGCATATTCATGCTGAATGTGAAAACTGTCTTCCACCTTTGCCTCCTGCATTAGCCGCAGAAAGAAAATCGATGGTAAACAATCAGGTCAGAAAAAGCCCGTCTCTTCTGTGTCACAGGGAAAATGTGCATTTGTGGCCCCTCCCCTTTTAGCTTGAAACCACAGATGGCTGTGTTGCTTTAGCATCCAGAAAAACCGCAGAGCATGTGACGGCTAGTAGAAGCTAACTGTTAGCATCAGAAACTCCACTTCAAGGCATTAAACATTCGGCTTGTGTTATTTGTGGAGATAAAGCATCAGTGTTGCATTTCTACGCAAGAAAACCAAACGAGCGAACGGTGGCAGCGGAAGAGTTGTTTTGTTAGCCAATCAGAGGCGAGACTTTGCATATCATGAAAAGTTGAGATCAACTGTACTCATATTTCTAATACATTTGCAGTGGTCTATAGTAGCAACGAATGCTTTGTAAGTCATACTCTGGGGAAAAAAAGCTCCGGTGCTCCTGTTTCAGCACAGAGAATTCAGCAAGCCACCGGGCTTGGCAAGTTTTCTGGGGGAAACTCTGCTGCCATGTTTTGCTTCCCCACTTCTCCGACTAACCTGTATCTCCTGAAACAGGAGCGCCAGAGGGTTGTTTCTACTGAAAATTACTCACTATTGTTCATTCTTACAAGAGACACTAGCAGATTTACTCAAAAATCGAGTGAATGAGAGCTTTAAGATGCTCAAATTTTTAATAAGGTGCTTCAAACTGTAACTGGAGTTGATCTAGGGCTGCTCGATTATGGCAAAAATAATAATCACGATTATGGTGACTGAAATTGAGATCACGATTATTTAGGACGATTTTTCAATTTATGTTGATTTTATTTGTTTTTATTCAGTCATAAAATTGCTCAGGGCACAATCAGGACAAAAATAAGAAACAAGATGATCACTAAAATAACTCCTGATTCCCAGGATAAAAAGACTAATATACTTATAGCTCATAGTCTATGACCCAAGGGTTATAGACCTTGGTTTAACTCATTTAAGTCTAACCAGTACAGACCCAAATACCAATATCTTGCAAATACTGACAGCAAGAATTATACAGTGGCATTTATAACAAATACATGCAAATAAATTGATGTTCACAAAATGTTGCATAACATGTATTGAATCGTGTCAAGGTGCTGTAGGAGAGTGCACTTGCACTGTGTCCTCAGAGAGATTAGTTATTATTTATCAGCGTGAGGAACTTATTTCTACCTTATTTATAAACTATTTATTTACAAGTCCACAAGTTAATGTAATAATTGTCCCAACCACAGCTGCACCCCCCACCCCCCAACCCGGTCTCACAGCAATCGGGCAAGCTGCACATGTGTTTAGCACGCCGCACGTGCACATTTAGCTGTTTTTAGCGGCTCAGGAGTCCGCAGGTGCGGTGTGTGTGTCACTCACTCTGGTTAATCCAACAGGGAGCCGGCTCTGAGAGACGTTTCTGTAGCGACCAACACATCACTACATCATTCCCTTTCCTAATGTCCTGAAGAACGGTCCGGAGCGCACGCGGAGTGTTTAGCTAACCTGCAGGAAATGTCGACGACAGTTATCCAGAAAGTAGCTAAGGGTTACCAGAGATGTTTCTGAGGTGTTCACTAGGTACTTGTAAGTTAAAAAGTCAAGAAGGGGGTCTGAGAAGCTGCTAGAAATAGCGTCAAAGTCGCTAAGTTGGCAACACTGTGGAGGAGCGCTTCATTTGCAACTCAGGGCAGCGCAAGCGGGAGGAGCAAATAATCGGCTTGTTTTGTTTTTTATAATCGTTCAAAACTCAGATCGTAATCGTGATTAAAATTCGATTAATTGAGCAGCCCTAAGTTGATCATAATGTGTGAAACAAGGATGTGAATTAGAAGTGTTAAGCATACTTGTGTTTTTAACCACTTTAGGGTTCTGGAAAATCTAGAAAATTCACATTGAAAGTGCTTGAACTTTGTTTAGAGAAATGTTTAACCGCCCTGCTGATGGTGCAGCATCCTACAAGGTGAGAGGACAGTCCTGCTAAGTTCCAGTTATTTGTTTGATTTCATTAAAGGAGAACTAGGCAGTTGTGATTTGCTTTTAGCACCCCCCAGTGTCCATTTGTAGAACTGAAAGCAAAACCAATCACCTTGCTGCCGAAACGTCTCCCAGCCTTCCTTAGTGTCTACAGGAGTGATTCATCACTAAATTAAACAAATCAGCTGTGTCAATCTAAAACATGCGGGAAATGTGCTGAAACCAGACTACAGCGCCAGGTATGTCAGCTCCAAGTCCCAACAGAGCAGCTCACCAGTCTGACGTTGCAAGTGGAATATTCTAGCCACAGGGGGCGATAGGGGCTGGGTGGTCTTTCATTAACCGTGTAAAGGGTCATTTTAGCACATGCTGGTGAAAAAAATAATAAAAAAATATGAAAAAGATTTCAAGCAAATGTTTTAGAATGTTTAAATGAATTGAATTTACACATCTAAAGTGTCTCAAAAGCCAAATGTGCACTTTTATGTAGCCACTTATTCAGCCTGCTTTTTTTTCCCCCACTCGATTGTCATTTCAGCTAATCTCAAGGAAGCAGTAGATGATTTATTAATCTCTCACCAAGTTTGCCCCGCTCTTTCCTTTTTCCTCTTGTTTTGCTCAGTCAGACTGGAGTTTTGATTAGGAAGTCGTGGCTCATGAACCCGCCGTTTTCTCCGGCTGGTCCTTTTGCCCTGCGCCTAGCACGTTCTCCTTTTAGCTGTGTTTTTACAGGGGCATCAGTGGGATCCGTATCGGGCCTGGCTAACTCTTCCTGTGCAGCAGGAAGTTCTCTAATGGCCAAACATGCCAGTCGCATCCAACGGCAGCACTCGCACAATATCCTAGCGATGAAAAAGATCCAAGAGTGTCAGTTGCTCCCGTGATTCACATCATCTCAACAAGCCACTCAAACTGTTTATCAGTTGTCTGCAGGGTCTGTGTGACCGATCGATTTTCATCCCAGCCAATCAGCAACCACTTAGGCCTCCCAAGTTCAGCATAAAGGAGTCTGGTTGCTCAGAGGAGGATTGTGAAAAGGCAATCCTGCCAAGAGGCAGCCAGTAAATACATTTGCAGACAGATTTGCTCCTGCATGACTTGCCTTTTTCTGTCTTTCTCTCTTTGCTTTATGACGGCCGTAAAAGTTTGCATCTGCAATGTCCGCTTTGAAGACAGCTATTCTGGCTAACAGAATCCTGGAGTGAGTTGGTGGGGTTGCATGCTTTTCTCCTCTCCTTCTGGTGCCGAAATTTCATTTAAAATAACAGAAAGTCACCTGTTTTTGCCACATCACCAGTGTGCAATCAGCTGAGACTAAAAAGCCAAGTAAAACGGAGAGAAATGGAGCAAAGGAGCAGAGAGGGTGTGGCATGGAGGGAGAGGGTGAAACAAATTATTATTTTGGCTTGAACTAATGTCCTAGGGTCAGTTTCCATTTTTGTTGTGAGGCTTTTAAAAAAAGAAAAGACATAAAATGAAGCAAAACACGTTTCTTTTTATATCTTTTCTAACAGTGACACGTCTATTCTCCGCTCACCAGACAAACCCGGGGCGCTGTGGTGTCCTGCTCACTGCCACGCAACATTAATGACAACAATCATTTCCTTTTCTCCAGACTGGGCCTTGTCTGTTTTTAATCTGAGGGTGTAAATAATAAAATAAAAAAGAAATAAGGCCGACGGCGCTACATTTCCTGTGCCTGTCCCTTTATTTCCTCTGCCTTTTTCTTTATAATCACTGCTGTATTGACTTTTGGAAATAGGTCAGTGATTATCACTGGCCAGTTCAATATTGGTGCCGATGAGAAGCAGCGAAACACAAACACATGAAGTCATCGTTGTCTGGTTAGATCACTTCTGTGTAACTTTGGGTTGGATTTGGTTTAAACGTGTTAATTTTGACTGTTTTGTATGTAAAAACAACAGAATCAACACTAGGGATGTTCTGATCACATTGTCGTGCTTCCCGAATCCCGATACTTAAAAAATGCATTAGGAAAAAAAGAGAACACACTAGAGTTCTCATTTAAGTTTTTTTAAATCATTTATGTGTTTCATTCTTTCTGTATTTGTCATTTCTTTAGTGTATCTGCTATAAAATATCCCTCGTCCAGCAGGTACATAATAAGAAATGTATCTTGTCGCTCATTTTTCTAATCGTTTACTTGGTGTGCGGCTTTTTGAACATGACGATCAGCAGCAGGGTCGCTCCTTTCTACAGAACACCTGTAGAGCTGCTCCGTCTGTAAGAAAAGTCAGATCATAACTCGACTCAAAGTGACAGTAAAACCCGGCGTTTGCTGCCACACTCATCCAGTGAGTGATAAATATACTTATTGCTTGCCATTGTTGCTGTCCGTAGGTAATTTTACGTATCTTTTATTTCTTGTGGGCTGGCTGCAGTGGTTGCAGCAAACGGAGCCATTTTTTTTAAGGTGGCGCTTCAGATTTGTAGTGTTGAACGCATGTTAAACGCTCACTCATTTAAAAAGTAATGTTTGTTGTTTTACGATTCAATCCGAGCTTTTCCACCCGATTCCGATCCGTTGAAAATCACATGATAATATTTCCGATCACATGATCGGATTAAAGTTAAAGTTGAAGTCCCATTAGTTGTCACACACACTGATGTGTGTGCGAAATTTGTTCTCCGCATTTGACCCATCCCCTGGGGGAGCGGTGAGCTGCAGACACAGCCGCGCTCGGGAACCATTTGGTGGTTTAACCCCCCAATCCCACCCCGTAATGCTGAGTGTCAAGCAGGGAGGCATTGGGTCCCATTTTTTCAAAGTCTTTGGTATGACCCGACCAGGAATCGAACCCTGATCTCCCAGTCTCAGGGCGGACACTCTACCACTAGGCCACTGAGCTGATGATTAGAGCATCCCTAATTAACACGCGCCAAATAAGATGGAAAAAGTTTCACTAACAGACAGGATAATGCACCAAGTAAGTTTTTGTTAGAAATAAACATTTGTTTTAATGTGTCTTAGCTTTTTATGGATGCAAAATGTGCCTTTCCGTTTTTGTTTCATGAAACTAACTACTAAATCACTTCAGACTGAGCTAACTGATCATAGCAGGGGTCTGCAACCTGTGGCTCTGGAGCCAAGAGTGGCTCTTTTGGAACTTCCACAATGTCTCTTAGTAAATTTGGCTGAAAATGATAAAATATAACTGATGTTTAAATATGAAAAAAATGTAAATGCAAGTTTAAGCAGCTTTTCAATTGTTTCGTGGAATAATTGTGCTAGATTTAAAGTGCCAATTATGTTTTATTTATTTATTTTAGTTATTTACATAATTTTACACAGATATAAATACCCTAATGATAAATATCCATACTCTTTTAACATGCAGTTTTTTAAAATATTAAAAACATAATAATGGACAATAAAATAGACAAATCTCCTGTAGTTGATATTTATGATGATTTCTGACTGGAAAAAGGAAAAAAAGACAATTTATTTTCTGTGACCCTAATGTGTTTCCATTCAAATTCTCAAAACCACAAATTGATCTTTTTTCTAAGAATTCCTGCAACAGTTGCAGCTCTAAACAAGTTTTTTAAGGTGGACTGAAGTAAAGAAAATAACTTTTTACCTTGAATTTCATAGTTTTTATGTGCTGTAGTTCGTTTTAGGCAACGTCCAGCACCTCGGGCAACCACCAGGTTGCATAAAGGTGCTTTATAAATAAAACTGACCATGATGACTAACAGCTCTGTGGAGTCTAAAGGTTGCAGACCCCTGATCTTAGCAATCACTAAACCCCGCATATCAGAGTCCGTTTGACAGAAATTGAGATCAAATATAATTTGCTAAAAGCTGATGCTCCTTTTCTAACATACAGTGTTAACAGATGGAGCAAGATCTTGCCGTTTTGGCTGAGATCGTAACTTTATTTTTGTTGATTTGACTGTCATTTCTCAACATAAGATGATTTTGTTTGTTTAAAACTGCAGAACGAAGGGTGACTTGATCATTGAATTATTGCTTTTTGCACAAACCGTTTTATGTGATGCACGGACAAAGGAAGAGGTGAATTGATCAAGTCTGATGTTTTTCATTGTCTTTCAGACATTTCTTTGCACCAGAAGCACATTTAATCTCGCGCCGGCTTCTGGGCTGCAGAATATTGAGTTCATCTGATTCAACGAAGGGGTAAAGAACCATTACAGCGAGTCTTATCTCTTGATGAGTTTTCAATCAAAGCGTAAGGTGGATGACTGTCGCTGGTCGCCACCTGGAGCCGAATGCTGTTGTTAACTGAGCAGAGACGCTGAGCTGGTGTTCGGATAATGACACGTTATGCATTTTCTGTCTTAACCGCATCACTTTAACTCAGCCAGACTCAGCACAAACCTCCAGACATGACCAAGCTGAAGCTTTAGGGCTACTCGCCTGATTGGTTAAAAAAGGTTCTCATGCCAGCTTTCACTGATGCAGACATGACATAGAAAATAGGTAGTTGCGACGCAAAAGCTCTCAGACTTTTAGGGCTGAGACGCTTGTAACAAAAGAGGAAAATGATCTGTTCAGGACAGCACCATTTCTCTGATGACTTCAGTGGAAACGGTGCAGGGAAACCACAGTTTTCACTTTCATCCAGTCCAGGCAAATGTGTGAAGCGATATTCGCTAATGCGCTTGCGCTCGTATTTGCTGCAAACCTTCAGCCAGTAAGGACTGCTGCACTCTATACCCAATACATGTACGGGCTTTGCAGCTTGAGGTTTCTCTTGTGGCTTTAACCGATTCGAAGCGGCGCTGCGTGTAGGTGGTGCTGTGCCCCTCTGGGGACTTTTTCATTAGATGATGTGACATTTAAGCAGCTTTGAGAAACCTCGTCTCGTCGTTGCCTCGAGTTTCTGCAACCTGGATGAGAAAGTGGGAGATGAAGCGGACACAAGCTTGTTGCGGGATAAGAGATCATGAAAGTGGGAGAGACGTAGACTGGACCAGACAAAGCCAAAGTAATGGTGTGCTGTTCCCACAGTGTGGTATTTCTCTAGTACTCCCAGTTGGGCTCAGCACAGTGTGTTCTTCACTGGTCCAGTAACGCCACACACAACCCCTCCGTCCCAGCTTCTACAGCCAGACGTTCTTCGCTAAAGCCACTTTCTGAGTCATAACCCATCCATTTGTGTAGTTCGGTCTCAGCAGAACACAAACATTGCGTCCGTTTGACAGTTCTTCCTCGACAGCGGGCCCTCGGGCCTGCAGCAAAACATAAGCACTTGTGGCTGATGATCGAGGGGGGACTTGTGGTGTCCGCTTGGCTCGCAGCTCTGCGGCTTCACATTCCATGCCTTCTTCTCCGCTTACCGACCGCCATGTTTCCTGTGAGACAGGAAGTCAGCTCTGTTTCCTGTCACAGTCCTCTTTCATGTGGTCACTTCCTTGTGTTTTGCCAGAACGTCTCTGCTCAGTACTCAGAGAACAGGAGTCGGTGCTCCTCGGGACACCGGCCGGAGGTCGTCCCAAAGACGGCGTTTTCAGCTCGCTGTCCCTAAAACCTAAAACTTCCAACTTTCCCTTCTTCATCTCCTCAAAAGAGTTTCCCTTTTGTTGTTTTGTTTTTGTGTCTGCAGACAGGAGCACTGTGTCTTTATCGTTTTTTTATTTACAACCCGAGATATGAACGTCCTCCGGTGACGATAATCAAAGTTCACCTCTGTGAAATGGCTGGTTTTGTAACCTCGCTCAGGAATGTTGATTGTGATGACTGCTTGGCTGGGAATCCTGCATTTACTGTTTCCTAAAAGATACAAGCAAGTTGGCAGAGATTACAATTGAACTTTACACACAGCGATTAGCTGGAATGTTTGGATTCCTGTGTACTGCAGCCAAAGATAAATCCGTGTCACACCGTGTCTCACGTTCCAGACGAGCTCTCTGCATGTAAAAATCAGGAAAAAGTGCTCGTGTGTGTTGAAAGACGCATCCTCTAATCAATGGTGTGAAGCGGTTGAACTCTTTCAAAGCATGTTTGTTTCCAAGTCAGCTCTGTTGACCCGGTTGGCGTGTTTTTATAATCATCGTCACTGGCAGCAGTTGAGCGAGCCGTAAAATCAAAACCATACAATGCTGCTGTTTGTCGTTCTGCCATCCCGTTAAAAACACGAGCTGGCACCGCCCCGTGCTCCCACAGCAGGGGGGCGACGCTTTTCCATTGGCCACACCAGACACCCCCCAAGCCACACTCTCCGCAGGTCACACCGAGTTCTGCCAGTTCTGGTATTTCCCATCAGAGCTCTTTAACGCCCCCTCACCTCTCCTCCCCCGTCTCTCTCTCTCTTGCATCAGGCTAGGGCTGCAACTAACGATTATTTTCATAATCGATTAATCTGTCGATTATTTTTTCGATTAATCGATTAATCGGTTTGTTATTGTTTAGCTATTTAACCTATACAAGTGATGGATGCATTTCAGTTAAGAACAAAAAAACATAAGAGAATTGTGCAGTTGACTGCAATCTATTTTATTGCACATGAACACAGTCAGCAGTATAAAATGAGCTAAACAGTGCAAAATATCAGTCCAGAATAATTTTTAGCATTAGCTGGAAGCCTGCTCCTTCCACCATGGATAGTGGCCTCATGTCTTTTACCAGCATGTTTAGAATAGAGTTTGTAAGTGGTATGAATTGCTGGGGGGTGAGTGTCTTCTTCCCCATGTAGTTGTCCATCGTTGCTTGTTTTTTTCTGCATAAGAAACACAAATAGACTGAAATAAGTACACATATAAAATAAAGCAGCACACACACTACAACACTAAATCAATATTATATTATTTGAATTAATTAACAATATACAGTGATCATTTATTTTGAGGGTTACGTTCTACAAAATAGCCCGCAACAGGAGATATTCAGAAAAAAAGTAAAACATTTTTACTATTAAAAAGCTCTAAGTAAGAAGCTCATGAGGTTTTTACTTTGAGTCGGGAGTGTTTAAATTAGCCAGAGAAATGTGAAAAATGTTTATTTTGTGTAATACTGTTTAAGAAACATGATAAAAATGTGTTGTGAGGCGTTTTACAGCGTTAGATAGTAAAACAGCCTTTTAATAGTAAAAAAATGACTTTTTCTGAATTTCTCCTGTATTTAAAAATTGAAAGTGTACAACTATGCCGCGTTATATTCACCTGGACACAGCTCGTCTGTAAATTTTTCACCGCGGAGTTGTCCTTTTTTGAATGAGGAACATAGTTATGGGTTTGTGCCGTTTTTCTCTTAACGAGAACATTCTTATAAACAGACGTGCTAAATTTGGCAAGCGCATGATACACAACACGGAGGAGATTCACGATGGCATCTAGTCAATCAGAAGTAGAACACCGCAGACTGACGCGGCAAAAAAACATGTTTAACATCCACTATAACGAACTCAGCTAAAACACTAAGTCCAGCTTGTTTATTTTCTGTTACTTACCGGGCTGGCTCTTCCAAATGACGGCTCACTTGACCGCGGTGCTCTTCCTCTGCTGCATCAGCCCCCACATGCTTTCGTCTCAAATGTGCTCCCATACTCGTGAGGTTTTTGTCCGGGGTTTCTCTTCAGTTTTGTCGCTTCTATTTTTCTTCCGTATTTCCTCTTGTTCCGCCATTTTCTCACAGCAAGATGAGCGTCAGTAACGTGATACGTCATGAAAACCGAGGGCACCCATTGGCTCATTTCTTCTTCTACGGCTCCACTGGTAGATCAGTGGCTCATTACTGCCACACACTGGCGGCAAATTTAACAGCTTGTAACCGATGTCAGATTGTGGTAAAAAATAGACTTTATGCGGTAAAATATGATTATTAAACAACTAATCGATGACTAAAAAAGTTGTTAACTATTTTAATAATCGATTATAATCGATTAAATCGATTAGTTGTTTCAGCTCTACATCAGGCCGTCCGAACCGCCTTTTAAAACCTTCTAGATCATCACACCCGGCGTCTCAACTGTCACACGAGCCAAAATAGAAGTCTGCAAAGCCGAGACTCTAGCTGTGAGATTTTCCTTCCTGTCATCGAGATGATGGAGGGGCCGTCACGAGACGTCTCGACGTCTGAGCGCGCGTTGCAGCCGTTCTGAAAACCAGCAGCAACTCTTTAGCAGTCATGGGAAAGAGCGGCTCTGGACAAGACTTTACTCTTTTGCCACAGATACTAATGTGCTGCAGAAGGGGGAGGCAGAACAGCATTTGCTAGGCTAATCAGGGAAGGCCCATCACGTACTTCAGATCATGCAAACTCGCCCGAGACTATCATAGCTCAGGCAGCAGGATCATTTGATTCAGGGGTAATTGCATTCATTTGTAAAAAAGAGCAGTGTTTGTACAGGATCTCATGTGCCTTGGAGGCTGAGAGGGAGGAAAGGAGTGGAGGAGACGGAGAAGAAATGAGACAAGAGCCGCAGCTCCATCCATCTGATGAGGAGGTGCTCTTCAGTTAGAAACAACGAGAAGTATTTAAACTTTGGTGCTCGAGCAACACCGAGTCAAAAGAGAGTTTTATATCACATCTAGTAGACTCTAACCCTAACTCAGTCTCAAACAACATTTTTAAGATTTGGAATACTTCAGTTTTTTTGGGTTCACGTCAAAAAATGTGTAGCTCACGTATTAAATGTTGCAGAGGGCACATCATTGTGGCACAATCAATATTAATCAATGTCCCTCTGGGATTAATAAAGTATTTTTGAAATGAATTGAATAAGGAGACAAAAAAGTTGAAATGAGGAGAATCTGAGGTGAAGGAAGTGCAGAGGCTGCAGACTGTGAACCAGATGTGAGGCAGTGACTCACAGCGAGCGAAAGGCTTGATGACGTTGGCCACTATGCATGCTAAGCTCTGCGTGCGAGTCTATGTGTGTGTGTTTGTGTGTGTGTGTGAGAGAGAGAGAGAGAGAGCTGGGACTTGTTTCTTCCAAAACAAGCTTTACACAGTGATGCCTGGACAGGTCTCGTGATTTCATGTTGAGATTTGGACACAGATTGATGCAGAAGCTGAAGTTTCTGAACCAATCTTCGACCGTAAACGGTCCCTTCCGCCTCCATCCGAGCTGAAGATCATCACTTACACCCTGAGCGCTTTGTACCCCGGGCGTAGTGCTGGAGGTGTCTGGCCTCGTTCGGTTTGCTCAGCAGACATCTGCCCGACATTCTCGCTCCTTTGTTTGCCCTGTTTTTATAACGCTTCACTAGCTTCCTGCTCAAAAATTAGTTTTTCCACTGGTGTTGTCACCGAGCAACGTCAGAGCTTAGCATTACTGCGTCTGTAAGGAAAAAAAGATTAGCCTGTTTCCTCTCTTTGATTTTGTGCCGGTTTAAACACGACTCACGGTCAGGTGGAATGTGACTGTTGGTGTAGCGGTGCTTTACAATGGGCCTCGCTGTTTTTGTCAGGGAAAGCCCGCATGTACAGAATATTTGCTCAGGATGTGAGTAAACTCGCTGACATCTACCAAGAGTGTGTGCACGTGGTATTTTTTTTTTCTAAAGCAAACAGCATGAGGTTGCTGAGTGACCTTAACAAACCTCCCCTTTCTTCTCATTGTCCAATTGTCAAGGCGTGAGTGTTTTTGCAGGCGGCCACCTGTACGGATGGATTTGCACATGTGTGATAAAGCATCTGATGTGTTTTGGGAAAAGGGCACATCTCTCTGTTTTTATGTCCTCCTCACCTTCTTTTTTATCCTTCTCCCTCCCTTCCAGAACTCCATTAGACACAACCTGTCCCTGCACAGCCGCTTCGTCCGCGTTCAGAACGAGGGGACGGGGAAGAGCTCGTGGTGGATGCTGAACCCGGAGGGCGGGAAGAGCGGGAAGTCCCCGCGACGCAGAGCTGCCTCCATGGACAACAACAGCAAGTTCACCAAGAGCAGAGGGAGAGCGGCAAAGAAAAAGGTACCCTTACTTCTGCAGAGTGATCCTCTGGTAAAACAAGTGTTTAATTGGCATGAATTTTGATTACTTGATCATACTTAATAATTGAACTATAGCTATGAGGTTCGCTTCTCTAAATGAAATATTTTAAGATATCTGTTGGAAGACCCTTGAAAATGCAGCCAAACTTAAATATGATCCGAAAACTTTAAGACTGTAATGATGGATTTGAGTAGCTTAAGTTTTATTGTTGTTTAATGAGAGTTTCACTGCCCCCCCCCCCCACCACCACCACCATCCCCCACCCCACCCCACCCCCCACCCACCCACCCAGCTATCCCTGCAGGGTGGCCCTGACGGAGGTGGCGACAGCCCAGGCTCCTACTCCAAGTGGCCAGGCAGCCCCAACTCCCACAGCAACGATGATTATGATGCCTGGAGCAGCTTCAGGCCTCGAACCAGCTCCAACGCCAGCACCTTGAGTGGACGCCTTTCACCCTTCGTGCCTGAGGATGACCTGGGAGAAGCAGAAGTGCACATGGGATACCCAGGAGCTCCAGGGGCGAAGATGACAGCCACGCTGCCCAGTCTAACAGAAATGACGGGCTCTCTGGGACACAGCTCTGAGAACGTCATGGAAAACCTTCTGGACAACCTGAATTTGCTCTCACCAAGCAACTCTCAGGTAGGAGGAGGGGCGACAACCCCTGGCTCCTCCCAGTCCTCCCCCTCACCTTTGATGCAGCCTAGCCCTGGGTACCCGCCCTACAGCTCCCCCAGCATGGGCTCTCAGCCGCAGCAGGACTACCACAAGTGCGTGTATGGCCAAGCTGGAATGAACACCTTGTCCCCTATGACCCTGCAGAGCCTGTCAGAGAGCAAGCCCAACTTTGGGGCCGGTATGGGTCAGTACAACTGCCCCGCAGGGCTCCTGAAGGAGCTACTGACGTCGGACAACGACCAACATGGAGAGCTCATGCCATCAGTGGAGACGGTAGTGCCTCAGCCCATGCTGCCACCGTACAACAGCAGCCAGCACGCAGCCAAGCTCATGGCAAGAGGGAACGGCCACCCGCGTGGTCTTTCTCACCCCCACCCGCTCAATGTGCACAACCAAGCCCCGGCCGCATCACCAGCTATGAACAGTCGCTTGCTCATGTCTCTAAACTACAACGGGGGCTGTGTGCGTTTGCCTACAGCCAAGAGCCCCATGCAGATGCCTTACGGCCTCTCTGGCCACCTCAGCGTGGGGGGCATGCCGGGCAGCTTCTGTCCCCTCAACACCAACGGATACGGTCGAGCGGGCACGCTGGTCCCATCGCACGCGGAGAAACTTCCCAGTGACCTGGATGACATGTCCATCGAGAAGTTTGAATTCGACATGGAGACTGTCCTCCATGAAACTCTCATGGACGGAGACTCGCTGGACTTCAACTTCGAGCCGGTTGTGACCCAGCAAAGCTTCCCGCATGGGGTGAAGACCACCACACACAGCTGGGTTTCTGGGTAGAAAACTAGAATCGAAACCATTTCAAATTAAATGACCTCATCTCAACAATTGCAGACGCAACATTCCCGTTCCCTTCTGCAGATTGGGTCATGGCCAGCTGTGGACTGATCCCATTTTAGAGCGTCCTCCCCCCAAAAAAGATGGAATCAAGATCACTTTTCAAGTGCCAAAAATGTTCGCCTTAACAAAAGAGCCAAACAGAAACATTTCTGGTTTTCACACAAAGCTTACAGATATTAGACTGTAGTGAAACTGCCAAATAGATCTCATCATCATCAGCATATTGTTAGGGTTATGGTTAGGGTCAGACTGTTTGCTGCCATCAATCAAATGTTTTTGAGTTTCTGCTATGGACTAATAATGAAGGCAATCCGGCTCATGAGGTTTTTTGGACTGAAATTTGAGAAAAAAGCGAGATTTCTTAAAGGATCTTTACATGATATTACAGTAACACACGTGTAATGCCTGAGTGTACATAATGTAATCATACAGTTTGTAAAATTGTTTTTTTTTTTGTTGTATTTTGTAACTTTTGTAAATAGTGTTTACAAGAAGACAACAAAAATTCTAATCAGCAGAAAATTGCTCACATGGAAAACTGGATCTAAAACGCATCAAACTGGTCTGTCAGGCTGCAGAATCACAGCTCGCTCTCTGATTTTTGTGTACATAACAATATAAATGTATATTAAAACACTGTAGTAAATGTTTGCCAGATTTAGGATATATTTGAGACCTAAGTTATTTGTGGCTGATACAGATTTCTGCTGGTGCGTAACCTGCGGTCAGACGTTGGAATAATTCTGAATTATTTGTCACTCTGAACCTTAATACCACAGAGGCCTGTTTATTGTGCCTAACAGAGTGGATTCTGACTGTAGGCTTGTGGGATTAATATTGTAGATCTCTATCAGGTCCAGAAGATCCTCAAATCCAGCATTCTTGTAGAAGAGAACTTTATTTTAATGTTCCTGCTTTAAATTGACAATAGAAGTAAAGAAAAGATGTGTAAATGTTATTTTTGGCGCTGTGATCGTTACAGGGTTTCAGATTAAAGAGCTTGTCAGTGCTGTTGTTGTAACTGACCCTTTCTGGATTTCACTTTTAAAAAGTTTTTGTGCCTGGTATAGATTAGTTTAGATAATGATTCCTTTTGAATCCAAAGGAGCCCTCTGATGCGGTCTGACTGAACAGCCTCACTGCTTTCACTCTGCCCCTCCTACCTCTGGCTGTCCCCGTCTTTTCAAACTTTTGATATGATGCTAACACACACTTACACACGCATCTTGTAAACAATTTTACTATCACGTTTTTCTTAGCAAATTACCATTAATCTAAAAATGTTGTCTTAGCATGTACATGTGTATTTTCCCCTCATGCTGTACTTGTAGCCTCTAAATAACTTTTATTGTGTGGAGTCAAAAAAAAAAAGAAGTGAAAACACGTTTCGAAATCGATGAAGTCAACTCATTCGGTGGCTTAGAAATAAAGTTAAAGATTGTTTAATGTGTGATTTATAGGGAAGACTCACATTTGCAGGTTTTTATTTGATTCTTTGATTGTTAAAAAGGAAAAAATTAAGAATAGTTATTTTTTCCATGATTCAGATAAAAACGTGCATACTCTAGATCCAAATATTCTGCCTCCTCAGAAATAGATTTGAAGAAACTTAATTTACTGCAACTTTCCACCTGATGTGTAATCATTGTGTCAACTTTGCAAAGCGTAGTACGCAGCCAATAGCCACCGTTACGGTCAATGGGTTTGTTTCTACCGGGGCGGGCACTGTCTCAGAAACATAGCGTCATGTTGCACCACAAATTTTATGCTTCAGGTCTATTTTTCTCACGCTACACTTCATGAATGGATCAAGGAAGTCAAATAGGAAAGCAGTGTAATGCGTCCAGAAGATTTTAAAATTAAAAGACAAGTGCAGATTTCCAGTTGCTTTAAAGCTACTCTCCAGTATATTTGTAACCTGGCAGCAGCACCATCTAGTGGCTGACAAACTTATCGCACCTTAAGCCGTGGTTTCCACTTCCATATTTACGATAGAACGCAATGCCTCTCGTTCATGAACGTCACCTCTAGCCGACAAGTAGAGCTAAAACACGTTTTGTAAATATTATTCTCATGTTATGTTGTTTATTCACACATTTATATTTTAAAGACCTAAGGCCAGGGGTGGACTGAGACCAAAATTCAGCCCTGGCATTTTTACAAATCGTCGGCCCTCCCCATTGGGAGAGCGGTGGGGGTGGGGGGTGTTGCCGCCCGCGGACTCATCTCTAGGCCGAATGTGATATCTAATATGGACTGGGACTGTTAAATTACAAGCAGGGCCAGACCGCTGCGACCGGGAGCCCTGGCCTTCCAGATCAGCTCATTCTCCACGGGCGGAGATCAACGGGACATTAGCTACATGCTAACGTGGTAAAACAACTCCTGCGTCATCGCTGTACCGCGTTTTTCTTGCTAAAAACGGCTGGAAAAACTCTGTTAGCTTTGGGTTACCATGTAGCTAATGTTCTGCAGATCACCAACTGTGGAGTAGTGCCGGCCCAAGCTGGGCAAGCAGCCCACTTGGCTTAGCGGCCCACCGGAACAGTGCCAGAATGCCAGATAGGCCAGTCCACCCCTGCCTAAGGCTGATTTATACTTCTCCATCTGCGTCGTTATGGAGACACTCATTATGCGATGGGGTGAGGGCTGACCGACTGGCTCACAGAGAGTAATGGAGACATGCCCACATTTTTAACTATCTGTTGAATGTGACGAAGACCGCAAGCTTGTGATTGGTCAGGACGCCGCTCCCTTTAAATTTGCCAACAGCAATGCCATTGCCTTGTCAAAAATTTTAAAAATATTTAGCGGCATACACTGAACTGATTGAAGAGCACATCGCAGAAAAATCCAAAAACATGAACGTTTATTGACCCGTGACTAAAGGAGTACAAAAATACGGAGCTAACGTTTTATTCGTGGACTGAAATGATGGGAAACTGGGTTTAGAGTATGAAGAGGTGACGGAGAATGAAGGACAAATTTGTCCGTTTTATAAAGTCTCTGAAATATATAAACACATTAGAATATACACTATTGTGGACTGGATACATGAGTGTAATGGTGGCAGGATACCACAGAAAAGCCGAAATTTGAGAGCAAAATGCCTGTAAATGGGTGCGTGTCTCTCCCTTGCAGAGTTGACGGAGAAGTATAAATCAGGCTCGTCCGTACGAAAAACTCCCCTACTCTTTTAGCCCAGGTCTGTTCAAATGCTCACACATGCTCTGTGATTGACAACTGTACGTAAGCGGTAAATTGCATGAGGCTCTACGGCATGGGGGACAGGCTTAGCAAAAAAAACTATTGCCTACATTACATAAGAGCACATGATAAGACTAGCACTTTCACAAATTTTCTAAATATTTGACATAAATCCTGAAAGAGGGAAACTCCCGAATGTAGATTTAATACGTCCTTAACTGTGATCCCTCTGTAGTACAAAGAGCAGAAAATGAACCACGGACCATTTGGGAGACGTGCTGTTACCTTTTTAATTTTATTTTTTGTTATTGCCGAAATCACGCTTCTCCGGTACTTTCGTGACCTTGTGGAATTCGCTGCTTGGAAGGCTTTTGCTGACATTTGCCGTCTAAAACACTCCCGATGGGAAAGGTTGTGTCGCTGAGGTTGAAGTGAAAATGCGTCTATTACGTTTCACGCAGCTTACGCATCCGGTGGAATGCTGGGATAAATAAAATATTTAGTCGTTTCAAAAGGCAGAAGAGCCGTTGCAAAGCTGCTTTTTGGCTGATCTTGCCATGTGTTGCCTTTTCTTACCCATACATGCTGTAGGATGTACTATAGCCAAATCTGCCTTTGAAGCCAAAGCGACATGTTTAGCATTTATATCAAGTGATGTGTTCAGAATTATATCTATGAATATACATATATATTTGTGCCGGTCACTCGTGTCAGGATTAACTGTAATGAATCTATGTAGGTTTACTCTAAAGAGCTGTACTAAGTAAATTATATCTCTGTGTTTTCATATTATTGAATCTATGCATCGTATTCCTTAATTCTGCGTTGCTGTTGTAATATTTCCTGTATTTTTTTCCCCATGAATTTTTAACAGAGATATTTTAATGTAACATAACGCTGTGAGATGTTATGGTGTCAGTGTCATCAGAACTCTATGTTTCAGATAGTTCTATGGAGGGGGTAGTAAAAAAATGAAGTGTATTTAGAAAATATTTGATGCATTGATTGATACGCTACGCTTTTGCTAACTGGCAATGTTGCTTTTAATTGTATACCAATAAGGTTTATAGAAAATTGCACCAAAAATGCTAATTACTTAAAAAAATTATAAAAGACAAAACTGTAAAGATATATAGCATTTTTTAAATGAAACTATATTTATTCTTCAGAGAAGTACTTCTCGAGATATCAGATTTTGGACCAATTTAGATGTTGCACTTTTACGTATTTTTAACAAAGGGCTCCTCATGACAATAGGAAGAGATCCCGTTATATATTTTGGAATAAAAAATCTGTTACATTTACTTTATACGTGAAAGAATAACATTGGAATTGTTTTGATTTGCAATCATTGAAAATATGTAACTTGTTCAATATTAATCTTTTAAGAATCTAAATAAATGTACTTCTGTGTGAAATTAGATGTCCGATTTGTTTTATTCAGTAGGAACGAGATTGTGTGCAAACCATCGACATACATACACAAATGTGCAAACAAATGTCTTGTTTTGGTTTGGTGCAGACTGATTATCACTGACCTTCATTGAGACCTTTAGTTAAGGTCAGGAAGCTCTTTTTAATCTTCATTATTTTGATAAATTAACAAAATATTGGATATAAAGACTCAGACAAGTAGCATTTATTTATTTATTTGCCTTATGTAGCTAGTTTAATACCCACAATTGGAGTATTTAAACATTTTATTGTAAAACTTTGACTTAAATGCTTAAAAGTTGTTGTCCAAAAATGAAGTTTGCATGAAACTGGAACAAGTTTACTCCTGTGTTTGTCAGTTATAGAGATTTTTTTTTTTTTTACAATTTTTAAGTTTCTATGTAAAATTGCAGAGAAATACCAACCATTACATAAAGCTTCCTGAATAGCCTCAGTATGGAGAAACAGTAGAACTAATGAACTCTTGTCCAAGGAAAAATAGGCATTTTCCACCAGTAAATTAAGCCTTCCAATAAGAAACGGGTCTCAGGTTGTCGCCTTTTTTTTCAGTACTCAGATGTGGTTCCAAGCGTAAAGAGCCAGGATGAAAATGCAACGTCTGAGACCGTCAGTCACTAACTGGCCAGGAGGCGGAGTCACGGGTTGCTCCAAAGTGTTCTGCCTCGCTGCCCTCAGCCTTTTCCGGGTCTCTTCTTTTTGGGGTCTAACAAAAAGCCACAGACTGAGCTGAATCTTTTACATCACTACCATTTTTGTATTTTTGTGTTTTGTACAGATCTCCCCCACTACTGCTCAAACTCTGGGGCATTCCGCTACGATGAGCCCGCTCACTAGTGTCATTTGTCAATTGTATTTGAAAACCACCCAAACTGTGTAGAGCCATGCAGAGGTGGAAAAGGGCCAAAAGTGTCATTCTGCTTTTCGTATCGTGTTGATGAACTCGTCAATTTTATAAACGTTACCACTCAGCATGGCTGCTGACCAAAGTTGTGTACAAATATTATTAAAACAGAGAAGTACAAATTCATAAAAGTACAAGCAGGAAAAAAGACGATGGCAGTACGAAAACACAAAAAATGTCGCATTAAAAAACACTAAACTTTCAACATTAAAAACCAAAAGCTACATTGATTTAATACAAGCAATAGAAGGGAAGTGTTTCACCACAACAAAGTTGAAGAGCAGCTAACACAAAAGCACTTTCCCCACAAGATTTTTATTGCTCTAGGGGTCCGGAGAAGATGGTCAGCAGACGTCAGTGTGCGGTAGGTTATGTGATGGATGAGTAACTCTGAGAGATAGGAGGCAGCCAGTTCGTGATCTTAATTTAAACCCACTAAAAAAATTTAACAGGAAGTCGGTGTAGATTAGCGAGTATAGGAGTGATATGAGTGCGCCTATCCAAGTCAGAAATTGTGCTGCCGCATTTTGGACTTTCTGAAGACAGTCTAGCAAAGACATGTTTACACCAAACAGAACAGAATTCACATAATCAAGTCTAGAAGTTGTAAAAGCATGAATAACATATTCTATGTGGAATATTGTAAGACTGAGCTAAAAATTTGTCAGATTACCCCCAAATTCCACTACCTCCGCTCCGCTGCGCTCCGCTCCAACACGAACGCCGGAGCAAAATCGGTCCCATTCTAGTCAATCAGAGCAATTCCACTACTGTGGCCGTGCTCCGGCAGTGCGGCGCCGTGCGCCGCCCTCTGTTCCGGCGTCCGGCAAAAATAGAACCAATCCTATTTTTGCCGGATGCCGGAGCACCTCCGCAGTAAATGGACAGAAATCACAAATGCCCAACAGGAAAAGGAGCGAGCACAACTTCCGTTTTTCACAATAAATCGATAAACAAAAGGTGTTTTTTGTTTCATATGAACAGGTTTAACAACTTTTAACAACTATCAGTGGCGGCTGAAGTTTAAATGCACAAAAGTAAGCCATGAATACAGTTTCCACTATCAAAGTAGTCACACTTTGTTGATCCAAACACTGCTGATCTCTCAACACACATGATGGCAGATTAAACAGTTCATTTCGATGCTTCTCCCACACAACGGGTGTTTGGATCTAACTTCCGCGTTTATTGCTCGGACTGTATCGCAAGATCTCGAAAATCCCGCGCATGCCTGTTTGCCCACCTCAGGTCTCCGCACCGGAGCGGAGCCGTTGTAGAGCGGGTACCAGTAAAAATTGAGTTCGGAAGCGAGCGGCTGCGGAAGGCGGGGGCGGACATGAGCGGAGCGGAGCGGAGGTAGTGGAATTTGGGGGTTAGCCCCAACTCAAAAGAAGACTAGCGTCATCAAACAAACCAGTCTCCTAAACACTAAAGGGATTCATCTCGGTTTTACATTGATGGTGATGTCACATTTTGGGGATCGAAGTAATAGTTCACCATTTCACAATTGGTTGCACTCAGGACAAGACATTAGCTATTTCTCTGCACATTGGCTGTTCATTAAGCTATCTACATAAACTACAATAATAGTTTTAACTTTAAACAGAAACACACTTCAAACTGCCCAAAACACCCTAAAAAAGTTACATGTACACATTGTCACTGAAAAGAACGAAAAAAAACCCCACTGAGGACCCTACAATTGTGCATTGCTTCCAGTTCTGACGTCTCATTTCTGCGCAATACTGATTCCTTCTGGCTTTTTCCTTCAGCCACATTCCGCACCCTGCACCCCCTACCCCTGAACCCAGTCACCCCAGACAGCAAACTGCTCAACCTCCGTGGCCCCTCTGCCTTTGACTTTGACTTGTCAGTAAAAGATAACCTTTAACTAGACAAACCGCTAGGGACTAGTCCAATAAACAGCTCTGTTTGAGAAGTAAAAAAGCAAGTACCTATCATTTTTTGTAGTTATCTGCTGCTTTGCTTCATCTAGGTGAACAACCTCCATGAACCTTTTCAATCTGCCTCCATAGGTGTCACTTAAAGCTGCAGCAAGCTGAAAAGAATCGGTTCAAAAGAGGTGAACTAAATGCCTCAGTGTTTGCAGTTTTTTATGGAGCTACGCAACGTGGGCCACGTTTTTGGTGTCAGAGCAAAGTGGGAGGGAGACGGGGAGAATGCTTGTGAGCACATAGCCGAGGAATGTGGGCGTGAACCCATGCCAAAGGCGTACGAGATCCTTATATCCCCCTGAGTTCCAGAAGACAAAATGCGGTTAGACGGCTGGGGCCACGTCAGGACACAGATGCAGCGTGAGGCACGGAGTTCCCACCCGCCGCTGCATTCATACATTTGGTTCCAACTGCGAAAATAAAACCACTTTCTCACCGATTTGGGTCACCGCTGCAAACTTTACTGTATTTCCACCAACTGCAACAGCGCCCTTTAAAAGGCCTCCTAAAAACTAAGGAGAGTTGGCACGAATGCCAACATCAATTAAAATCTGTATTTTACAGCTTTTAAAGCAGGTAAAAGAGAAACAACTCTTGTGGATTTTTGATCTCATCGGGAGGTTTTCATGAGTCACTGCGAGGCTTGTTCAAGGACACAAAAGAAGAATGAAAGCTTGTTCCTCTTCACACGTACGTTGCTTCTTAAAAATGGAAACAGGAAAACACAAGACAAGGCATTGTGTGGTTCAGTGTTTCTACTGTACTTTGCCACACATGTCTTCTCTAGGCTCCATGCAAGTCCGAACGTGCAGAAGAGTGTGTGTGTGTGTGTGTGTGTGTGTGTGTGTGTGTGTGTGTGTGTGTGTGTGTGTGTGTGTGTGTGTGTGTGTGTGTGTGTGTGTGTGTGATGCAGGTAATTCCTTTGGGCTCTGTCGGTGACACAAATGAGTCTCACAGAGACTGTGGACTCAGAAGACATGAAGCATGGGGTCATGTAGCTACTGAAGTGTCAATGTCAATAACAGAAGTCATCGACCCCCAGCTTCAGAGGAGCCATGCTCACTTTGTGTCGAGAGTCACCCATCCATGTTTGATTTAATCTATTGACACTGAATGATAGAACGTTTGTTGTTGCCTTCACCGAAGACATTTGTTCACTAAAATATTTAATCAGGGATGTAGGATATTTCAGCATCAACTGCGTTATCTGCGTTTAAACCTGTCTGTCCGATCACCTCCATTAAAAGTCTGGGGGTGGGGGGAATGGTCTTATCACCTTCACTGTAATGCCGTGGCTCCCCCCTGATTATGCCCAAGTCTAAATAGTCCAAAGTCGATGCCAAAGCCATTTCAAACACGCCACGACAGCCATCTTTGTTTTTTCGCTCAGCTGCATTACTATCCTGGCCACCACACCAATAGATGGCTGTGATTGGCAAAATACAAGGCTGTTCGGGTCTACTGAGGCTCCAAAGGAGCAAGGCTAGACTGACCTGAAGAGAATGCCTGATGTTGCTTCTGCTATGGTCTGTCTAGATTTCTAGGCTGGCAGTTTTTTTTTTTGGGGGGGGGGATGCAATAAAAACCTGCAAAGTTCAGCGCAAAAGACTAATGCACTGTTTCATTTTCCAAGATAGACCAAAGACACAGAATTATGCATTTATAGCCAAGAAGTAAAAAGTACTCTCTGGCTGAGGAATGCATTTTAGTATCAGGTACTTAGGTGTAAAAATGTTTTATATACATTCAGACTAAAAAATAAAAATTCACATCTGAGAATTGTTTTCAAGCATTGGCATCTGTTGACCCACTTAGTTCAAATTTCCAATTTTTTTTTCTTCACATATATTTCATTTTCTTTCCTTAAACCCAGAAAAACAACAGTGAAAATGTTTTTACAAGTTTTACTTATTTAGGTCAATAACATAATAATATCAGCCTGGAAAGCCAAACTAAATAAATTATTATTTAAACTTTGCAAAGCAAGAATTTGGTTTAGTTCAGTAGGCTATAATAATATCAGTTAATAATGTGAATAATTCTAATCGAAGAACATAAAGTTGAACCTTTTTCCTCAAACGTATTTTGAAGTTATTTTTAGTATGACTGAAATTTTCATACAAACGTTCTGAATGTGGTATAAATTTATGAAAAGTTATTTGAAGTTAGATTAAATTGTTAAAGAAATTATGAGAATTTGTTGACTTTTTATTTATAATATATGTTGAAAGTCTGTTTAAAGGAAAATCAAAAGGTAACAGATGATTCCTCACATCTGAGAAACCGCACCATATAAAGTTATTATTGGGTGGAGTTCATGATGAAGATTCACTTCCTGCCACACAAACTGTTATCTAGAATAAAAGATCAACTCTCAACAGCACAGAGTTGTGTTATTTCTGATTTGGCTCAAACTTTAAACATCTAAATGTGCTCTCAACACCCAAAAAAGCTGACATTTGATCATTTACCCCTCATAAATCCTATTTTGGTTTGCCCAAGTCTTTTCCAGGTGGAAATAGGTCTCCATCTGGTTGATTTGGGAGCTGTTTATTTTTTCTGGGCTGCTCTAAATGTTTCTTTAATGAAGACAAGCAATTCTTCGTTTGGCCCAAGTGCCTGGCTGGTTTCCCCAAATTATTTTGCACATAAAGCTGCCAGCGTGCACCAAAGTAAAACTGTCACATTCGTCTGTAGACTGAATGACTGACGCAGCACTCGATAACCAGCGCCTGACACACACACACACACACACACACACAGAAGGGAGCAAAAGAGAAACAGATGTACTTTGCTGGTTAGGCAGTTCAACATGGGGGTGTGATTTGCGTCCTGATTTGACTTCCATGCAGCATTTATAGGACAACTGACTTGCATGACACACGCATTCTGATGTGAAGTCTTTTTCCATCTTCCACGTTTTTATCTTTTCTGAGCATGGTGCACCAGTTTATGTATCACTGGAACTGATTAGCCACGTATGGCTGTAGCTTCCAGGTTAACTACATTCCACTCACTAAGTGCCGTGACCCAGTTCTGCTCCCGAAGCCCCTTGTTGGTGTCGTGCAATGGGCTAGACCAGGGTACTGCAATCTGTGCCTCTGGAGCCTCAAAGCCCTTTGGACCCTCCACAGTGGCTTTTAATAACTTTGGCTAAAATGATTTAACCAAGTATAACTCCATAGATTCACCATTACTGGTGCTATCCTAACATCAGTATGTGTTCAATACTTTTTTTGTGTGTAGTTAAAGTCCATTCTATTTTATTTGTAATTCTACAGAAAAATGACACTAAAAGTACCAGTAGTACCTTTAGATATACCAGATTTTTCTTCCGCAAAAAAAAAACATTCCCTAAACATTTTATTTTTTGTTTCATAACTTTTAAAATTTAATAACTGAAACAAACTTTAGTTTTTCAAAAATGACAACACATCTCATATGGTAGATTTTTACAGAAAAAAAATATTTCTGACTTTAATCTTGGGAAAACGAAGTCAGAATCCTGATTTGAATGTCAGAAATCGGACATTAAAGGGGATATATTATGCAAAACTTACCTTTTGCATCCGTATGGGTCTCTACTGCCTCTTTGAGCAGTAACTCAACAGGTTAAGTGGTGGTCCAGTAATCAGAAGGTTGCAGGTTCGATCTCGGCTCCGGACAGAGAATTCTGCTGTTGTGTCCTTGGGCAAGACACTTAACCCACCTTGCCTGCTGGTGGTGGTCGGAGGGACCGGTGGCGCCTGTGCTAGGCAGCCTCGCCTCTGTCAGTGCGCACCAGGGCAGCTGTGGCTACATCGTTGCTCATCACCATCAGTGTGTGAATGTGTCTGTGAATGGATGAATGATACACTGTAATGTAAAGTGCTTTGGAGTCCTTACTTTGAGAGGCGCTATACAAGTGCGGGTCATTTATCATTTATCATTCAAACACTCCAAACATAAAAAAAATAACCATCTATCTGTTTTCTGTCTGGTATTAGGAATTATGTGCCTGGTGGAGGAGCAGCAGCTCTACCTGAGCCCCTTTCAAGTATCAGAGCATCTCAGTTTACAGCAGCCAAATAGAGCATGGGTGGAAGTGTGGCCAGATCCAACTTGTTTACTTAAAGTGGCCGAGCCGTGAAACAGCTCATTCTGGAAAGTATTGAAAATGTCAAGAAAGAAAAACAAATCCATTTATTCAAGAGGGATTTTGTGCAAATAACTTCATACACCTAAAAAAGCAAAAAGAAAGCTGAAGCACTCATATATTTAATAGGTGCAAGCACAAAAATGGGCTAACATTTTGACACCTGCTTGTATCTTCGTCAGAGTAACCGTGACTCTGACGAAGATACAAGCGGGCGTCAAAACGTTGGCTCTTTTTTGTGCTGGCACCTATTAAATATTTTATTTACGTCATTGTTCTTTGCTGTGGAGCACCAACTGGTGACTGGATTATGCGCAGAGGATCTTAGAAGTGACATCTTCATAAACATGTTTTGTACCAACCATAAAACTATTATAGCTCAGAAAACTGTTACTTTTAATATCAGAATTCTGACTTTAATCTAAAAAAGTCAGAATTCCAGTTTTAATCTCAGAGTTTTGACTTTCATCTAAAAAATCTGACTTTAATTTCAGAATCTTGAACTTATTTGTCATTGGCTTTAATCTTCTTCTCTAGATTTTTGTTTATTTATTGGACAATTGTCTTCTTTCTAACATACCTGTAACAGTTGCAGATCAAAACAAGTTACTTTCAGATGAACTGGGTAGAAAATCAACTCTTTGGACTCTTGTGGACTAGACTGAGTCCGGGCCGTGAGAGTTCTGCAGAACTCTGAAGTCGACCTACTGACAACGTCCAGAGTGTTCATTAGCAGAGTCTCTGTCTTACTTGGAGAAGTGGATTCAAAGTGTTTCACTTCTGATGGATAAAGTTTGACAGTCTGGGAATATCTTATGATCAAGTCAGCACTGCACAGAGACAATAAGAGGCCTTTTATTCCAGCTCCACCACAGGCGGTGGCTGCTAAAGTCTGTCTTTGTGTTACTAAAAGCTCATTACTCCATGCAACGGTTGTCTATTTGTGGCTGTTCCCTCAGCCTGCCGATGGATCGCCCACAGCCATGTTCCATGATTTATATGAAAAAGGCCCCTCTCCACCCAGCCTGGGTTTGTGGTTGACTGTGACTGGCACGCGACTCGTGGCATTTCCTCCACAGTGATAGTGAGACAGTCACACACTGGCACTCTCAATAATAAACATGGACCTGAAAGGCTTACAGGATGTAAACATTAAAGTTTCTAGGGCACATTTACAAGAAGACCTAAGAAAGAAAGAGGAGGTGGAGAACTTGTAAACTAAAGCAAGACAAAAGAGAAAGAGGTTTATTTATGCTGTTTCTTTATTTATCTTTATGTAATGCAAACAACACTTTAAATACTTCTTAAAGCGATGGTCAAGGTTTTGAAAAAGATTAAGAGTACTTATTGTAGATGACTCTTTGAATGACCTTAGCTTGTAGAAACAGATTTGCCGTGTTTCCATTCTGTGAATTCGGGGAAATTTGGAAAAGAGGGAAGGTGACTAGGAATAAACCTGGTTCGTTCCTTCCAGCCAGGAGTCCATACTGATCGGCCTTTTCAAGGCTCAGCATATCTCGACTGTTCTGACAGTGAGTGACATCCCTGAACATCACCAAAAGGTATCCACAGACATTAATATATTCTGTCCATCCATTATTGTCCACTTATCCAGGGTCTAGTCACGGGGCAGCAGCCTAAGAAGGGAGGCCCAGACTTCCCTCTCCCGAGCCACTTGTGTCAGCTCCTCCAGGGGAAGCCTAAGGTGTTCCCTGTGAGCCGAGAAACCAAGTCCCTTCAGTGTGACCTGGGTCTTCTCTTGGGTCTCCTCCCGGGTGTACATGCCTCGAAAAACTCACCAGGGAGGCATCCTAACTAGATGCTCGAGCCACCTCAACAGGCTCCTCTTGATGTGGAGGAGCAGCGGATCTGCTCTGACCCCCGCCCGGATGACTGAGCTTCTTATCTCTAAGGGAGAGCCCAGACACCCTGCTGAGAAAACTCACTACCCACAGCTCATGACCATGTTGATCACAGCACCTTAATTAACAGACTTGGTGACTCGGTGGGGATCTCTGGAACGGTTCTAGACTGGTTTAGATCGTACATTTCTAACAGAAGTTACAGTGTCTGTATAAACCAAATCATGCCAGATTCTACTGATCTGTTCTGTGGGGTACCCCAAGGCTCTGTTTTGGGTCCACTGTTGTTTCTGCTGTACATACACCCTCTTGGACAGATACTTGATTCTTTTAATAATGTCTCTTATCACCTATATGCAGATGATATTCAGCTGTACTGGTCGTTTAAGGACTCTGAGTTCTATGAACTGTCTGAATTACTAGAGTGTCTATCAGCTATCACCAGCCGGCTAGAAGATAACTTCCTTCAGTTAAACTCTGAAAAGCCTGAATGTGATCATTGCCCCTGAGAGCATGGTTCCCCTGATTAGTCTAAAACTCGGTCATTTATCCTCGCTGTCAAGACAAACTTAAGAAATGTGGGTGTTATTTTTGACCAATCAATGTCTCTTGAAGGTCACTCAAAAACATTGTTCCGAAACTGCTTTTATCATTTAGGAAATATCTCCAAACTGCGAAGGTTTGGTGTCAAAACATGAACTTGAAATGGTTATCCATGCCTTTATCTCCTCCCATCTAAATTACTGTAACACGCTTTTCACGTGTTTTAACAAAAAAGCCTTTGACCGCCTTCAGTTAGTCCAGAACTCTGCTGCGAGGCTCCTAAGTGGAGCAAACAGAAGAGCACACATCACTCCTTTTCTAATGTCTCTCCACTGGTTACCAGTTAACTTTAGAGTTCATTTTAGAATCCTGATTATAATTTTCAATGCTCTACATGGTCAAGCTCCTCCCTATATTACTGAACTGTTAAAGCCTTATGCTCCAACCCGAGCCCTCAGGTCCACACTCCAGAACCTTCTAGAAGTTCCAAAGACCAGACACAAAAGTCGAGGTGATCGCTCCTTCCAGACTGTTGCACCCCGACTCTGGAATGATCTTCCTTTATCCTTACGCAACATTGACAGTCTGGACACTTTATAAAAAACAGCTAAAGACCCTTTTATTTAAAGCTGCTTTTAGCTAACCTTTTCTTTTCTTATTTTTAACTCAAATTTTTAATATGACTTAATTTTTTCTGATGTTCATCTAATTCTGTTTTGAGAGCATTTTGATTTTATGATGTTAATCTATTTACGATTTTATGACTTTGTTTTATTTTGATTTATGTGAAGCACTTTGTGATTCTATGTCTGTGATAAGTGCGTATAAATAAAATTTACTGACTTACTTACTTACCATAGATGAGGGTAGAAACGTTGATTGACCGGTAAATCGAGAGCTTTGCCTTCCGGCTCAGCTCTCTCTTCACCACGACAGACCGGTACAACGCCCACATCACTGCAGACACAGCACCAATCTGCCTGTCCATCTCACGCTCCATCTTTTCCTCACTCATGAAGAAGACCCAGAGATACTTAAACTCCTCCACTTGAGGCAGAACCTCATCCCTGACCTGGATAAGGAATTCTACCCTCGGCTACATTAATAACATTAAAAATTTCATTCTATCAAGTACGCCACAATTTAAACCATTTGGGGGATGGAGAGAGCAGCTGCGTGACGTAACAAGCAGCGTTCAATGACCAGAAGGGATGTTTTGTAGGAGACCACAATACGGGAAATTATGATGCGACACATTTTGGAGCGTTGGGAGTTTAGAAACAGTGATTTTAAAGCAGCATCAATGCTGTTTATTATTGTCTCCTTCCAATCTGCTTCACCAGCAACTCCTATCATTTTACTAATTTTGATTGTTTGGCGACTCCCGCCGATATCATTTCTCACTGAATTACAACCAGTCACCACAACTCACGCCCAGGGACTCTACCGAGCCTTTCCAAGTACATACCCCAGTTCAGGTACTTCACTGGTCCCTGAAATGACTCGGAAAATGGGGCTTTCATGCCAGCCTGGTGAAATGGAGACGCGTGCTACGAAGGTCCGGTAAAATTATTATGTCTGATATATCTAACAAGTTTCCGGCTCTGGGACTTTTTTTTTCCTAGCTAAAATTTCACCATAATAGTTGCCCCTGGTTAGGTGTGTTTTTTATAGGCCATAAGTCGTGAGTTTCACGGCCAGGGATGGAAGGGACGAGGTCTCCTGCTGCCTCATCGGCTCATTCAACCCACTGATGAAATCATTCATGAGATCAGTTATTCTGTGTCCCTAGTACTCATCCGTGCCATGAGGTGTTTGAGGCTTGTTTACGTTTCATCTAGGAACATATCACTTACCTGAGCACGGGCCTAGTAATATGCATTCAGGGAACATGTGGGCGAGAGCCAAGTGTCAGCAGGACATTTGAAAACAACACCATCAACAGCTCTCAGAGCAGCTGACAAACACCAACAAAGCAGCGTGTTCGGAGTGTCTGGCGCTGAGCTGAGGGTTCGAGCAGTCGATTATGTGAATAATACAAACAAAAATAACAAATAAAACTATAATCCAAGTAGTTGAGAAAAAACTGACAGATTAGATTTCAAACCCAAAGTTTTTATTGTACAACTTGTTCTATTAGACAAATTAATATTTTTCTTATCACAGCAATCAGAACATTTTCAGTGTTCTTTCATTCCCATAAATAAAAAAGAACCAGAAATTTTATGTCCAAATAAAAAAAGAAACACAGTAATCTTAAGGTACTGTACAGGCGGCATAACAAAAACATAACTGACAGAAATACTTGAAAATTTACATTTTCAGCCACCGAGTTGTGAACATTGTTTCTTTTTTGAATTAAATACTCAAAAAAATAATGTTTAAAGTTAAAATCCCATTAGTCATCATCACACACTGGTGAATTTACATCTTCGCATTTGACCCATCCCTGTGGAGAGCGGTGAGCTGCAGCAGTGAGCTCCCAATCCAACCCCTTAAAGCTGAGTGTCAAGCGGGGAGGCATTGGGTCCCATTTTTAACGTCTTTGGTATGACCCGATTGGATCTGAACCCAATCTCCCAGGCAGATACTCCACCACTAGGCCACTGAGAAGGTAACCAACATGTAAAGCAGCTGATCTAATGTTGCAACAGGCACTACAAAGGGTTCGGGTTGAATAACGCCTGATTGCTCACAGTAATTAAATAATAAAGCAATAATACAATTAGATTATGTTAATCAAATATCACCATCGTTAATAGCTGTTGTTGAAAATGAAGAGTGAGTACTTTTCCAGCCCTTAAATCAACTCAAATGCACCTCAAAGGAGTTGAAACTGTCAACGACAGCTCAGGAACAAAAATGCAGCTTTAAATCCTTTAACTACTGCCTTTGGCGATGAGGTTAACCCTCATGTGGCTGACCAAACGTGTGTGCTCTGAGATACTCAGTTATTGACTTAGAGGCTTCAGGGAGGGACTCTGTGTCAATAAGCTAGCTTGCCCCATGCTGGCTGCACTATATGGAGACCTGGTTGTAATTCGAGAGACTGGCCAGGGCATAGTGCCAGGGAATTAGAGAGGCGGGTGGCGGGAGATGTTTTAATTTGTGCTGCCATGTGCAAAGGCATGCACCTCTAGCCTGGGTCGGTTCCTGTGATTAGGCTGGCCAGCGTATTCCAGGAAGGAGGGGGTGGTGGGCACAAAAGAAGGGGAAATGAAAAAAGACCCAGGAAATGCAACTGACTGGTTGTCATAAGTATCTTAACATGATGATGTGACGATGATTTGGAGCAGCATCCAAACTCCACCAAAATAAAAAAAATCTATCATGAAGCCCTGTTGTCTGTGGATGTATGTATGTATTTATTTAAATATGTATGTATGTACATATGTATGTATGAATATGTATGTATGTATGTATGTATGTATGTATGTATGTATGTATGAATATGTATGTATGTATGTATGTATGTATGTATGTATGTATGTATGTATGTATGTATGTATGTATGTATGAATATGTATGTATGTATGTACATATGTATGCATGAATATGTATGTATGTATGTATGTATGTATGTATAGATGTATGTATGTATGTATAGATGTATAGATGTATAGATGTATTTACGTACATATGTATATTTATGTATGGATGTATATATGTATTTACATACATATGTATGTATGTATGTATGTATGTATGTATGTATGTATGTATGTATGTATGTATGTATGTATGTATGTATGTACATATGCACGTATGCATGCATGCATTTATGTATGTATGTATGTATGTATGTATGTATGTATGTATGTATGTATGTATGTACATATGTATGTAAATATGAATTTACATATGTATGTATGTATGTATGTATGTATGTATGTATGCATGCATGTATGTATGTATGTATGTATGTATGATGGATGAGTGGATGGATGGATGGATCATGGATGGATGGATGTGTAACCCAGAAGCTAGAACCTTAATGAGGTATTAACTAATTGGCTTACTAATATGATCCATCCTCAATTTAGATAAAATATAAAATATAAATTAAGGAAATTAACAATACTAATTAATAGATATCTAATTAACTAATAGATAATTTCATAATGAATTATTAGAAGGGTGAATTACTAAAATAACGAGTTTAATATTAAACATCGGTTAAAACAAGAATCTTGAACATCACTAACAGAAACAGAAGAGGAAAGCTGTATACTATTGGTCCAGGTGGGAATCTGAAATTTCATTGGCTGAGAGAAATAAGTCCCGCCTCCGCGAAATAAAACCGTGCGACGCAGCTGAGCGAGAGGAGAGACAAACGGCTGTGCAGCACGCAGATACAGAAAGCAAAGACTGAGCGGTTAGAGAGAGAGAGAGAGAAAAAAAAAACAACGGTCGAGGCCGTGAAGAACCCTGATTTGGGTGCCGCATAGATAGAGGGAGAGGCGGACTTGACTCCTTCTAATAAGAGCTAGGAACTTGGAACCAACGCGGTGAGTAAAGAAAAAAGAAGAGAAAAAGCTAACGATGCAACTTAAAAAAAAAAGGAAACTTAAATAGCTTATCAAATTAATTCCATTCTTATAGATTTGTGTGGAGACGACAGAGTGAACCAATCCTCTGTAGGAGGGAACCGTTGGAGCGCGTTGGTGAGTGAATGAGATTAAATTCAGTAAATTATTAAATTCAAAAAGCTAATTACAGCAACCGAGGTGACAGCAGTGGGCTGCTAGACGTTAGATCCCAGGAGTTAACATCTCAAACTACCAGTTAACGGTGGTAGGGCATATAGGAGTTAACGGCTCAAACCGCCAGTTAACGGCGGTAGGGCATATGGGATTCCCAGGAGTTAACGGCTCAAACCGCCAGTTAATGGTGGTACGGCCTAGATGTACAAGGTCCTCAGGGGCGTTATAGCTAACGCCATAGAATTAGCAATGCGTCCCTTAACCAAACATTTAATAATAAAAAAAATAGATAAATAAAAATAAATAAAAGCTAACTGATTAGGGAGGAATTATTTTACAAAGGTGGACCAAAGGACCAGAATTTATATTTTGTTGAATTTTGTTATAGAACATTTTATTTATTTATTTATTTATTTATTTATTTATTGTGTTACAGATATACAAGGTGTCACAATGCTGTATAGAAACACAACTAAATGTATCCTTGTTGTCATGAATGTATTTCTTGTTGAATAGTGTAGAGTAATAGAATCTAACTGAGCCTATTGAGCTGAACAATTGTTGTCATATGTAATTATATTTCCAGAGCTACTGAGAATTATTTTAATAGACAATCAAATTGATGTTATGTTAGTTGAACTGTGAACCCAAACATGATTGGCTATGCCAATAGAGTGAAGCATTTGTTTAAGTCTGTAAGACTTTATGCTGTGATGTGACGAGAAGGGTCGATGCCAACTCGCTAACAGTCCTGTTGTTTACAGGCTGGGTTTTTTTTTTTCCTTGGGTTTGATCCCGACTCCTATGATCACTCACTTGGAACGAGAACTGGATTTCTTCCTGACGAGGGAGATGGCGAGCCTTAACCACTGAACGAACCAGGACATCTCAAGTAACTGAAGAGCAGACTGCTCTCTTCTGTGAACAATCTCAACGGTGCGGTAGGAAAAAATCGCACCACCGGACTCTGACTTTCACCCCAAGCGTGGGGATTTGACTTGACGCCGGCTGACTTGTGACTCATATGATCAAATCTCATACCGAGCATTTTACTATTGTCGATTGTTTTCATCTGTTTTGTGTGTTATCTTTATGTGTTATATTTCCCATTATTATTAAAATTTAGTATATAAACCGTTTCATGCTATACCCGTGACTCCAGTCATTCTTAAACAACCTCCAATTCTCCCCGAACCTAATTATTGGCCCATTTGTTTATGTTTTCTTTTAATTATCTTATTGTATCCTGTAATCCGGTTACATAAAACTTGGCGAGCCAGCCAGGAGAATTGTAGAGTTGTTACCTTAGCTAACCATTGACTGACATCATAAGAGTGCCTGGAGGTCACAGTGGTTTGCCATTTTGGCATTATTGGTACTTTTGAGTGTTTTAAAATGGAAGTTGTGAAAACAGAAAAGGTCAAAGTTTCAAATGCTGTTTTAATCAGTGGGTTAACTGATACAGACCTTGATAACGAAGTCTTTGGGTTTATGGAAGGATTCGGACCAGTTAACAGGCGCATTAAGTTACCAAACTGTGATCAGATTATTGTGGAGTTTCAACATGAAGCCACTGTTAAGGAATTAAAGAAACAATGTTTACCCTATGACAAACCTTGTACTAGGAACCCAGATGTTTTCTTCCATATTCAAGACCTAGCCAGTGCGTACAGTCTAGAAACTAGCACATCTGCCACTGATGCCTATCTGTCAGAGCTCAGGGACATAGCTGCGCGTAGCAATCAATCATTTAAAGACCTTCTAATGGAGGAACTGGAAAAAATTGGGGAATCTTTAGGAAGGGATACCCCTGCATCTGAACCAGTCACTGAACCAGAGCCAATGCTCCATAGTGACCAAGTTACATATTCCCTGCCTTTAACACCAGAAGTTAACTATATGAACAACTCAAAGGACAATTGTCCACCTACAGAGACTGGAAAACAAAACCCTTGCATTCCACCAAATCTTTTAAACACACCTGAGGTTCAGCGAGTTATTGTGGAACACATTGTTAAAAGCAGTGAGGTTATCCCTCCGCCTACTTCACAATACAGACTAAAACCGTTCTCAGGGCGAGTTCCACACCCTTCTTTTGAAACTGACTATGATACTTGGCGTAGTAGTATAGTGTTATGCATAAATGATCCTTCACTCACCAAGTCCCAAATTGTACGAAGAATCGTGGAGAGTCTGTCAGCCCCAGCAGCGAGCATCGTTAAAGCTCTTAGTCCAAAATCCGACCCGGAAACGTACCTTGAACATCTCGATTCAGCTTACGCAGCTGTCGAAGACGGCGACGAGCTCTTTGCTCGCTTCTTAAACACAAACCAGGACAGTGGTGAAAAACCTTCCGATTACTTTCAGAGGTTATACACCTTGTTAAACCTAGTTATTCAGAGGAATGGAATTTCCTCCAGTGACGCCGACCAGCAGCTGCTCAAGCAGTTTTGCAGAGGCTGTTGGGACAGCTCGCTGATTTCAAACCTGCAACTCGAACAAAAGAAAGACAACCCGCCTCATTTTACAGCACTTCTCCTCAAACTGCGCACTGAAGAAGACAAACAGGCTACTAAAGCAGCACGCATGAAACAACACTTAGGGGCACAACGAACTAGAGTGTATTCAAATGTGCAAACAACATGCTCTCAGAGTAAAAACACTTGTGAACTGGAAATAGATGATAACTGTGATGACTTACGCAAACAAATCGCTGAGCTCAGGAGCCAAATTGCACAGCTTAAGGTTAACAACACAGATAAAAAGGCAAAGAAAACTCAAAAAGAGTCAAAACCCCGTGTGGGGACTAAAATTCCAGATGAGCCCAAACAGATTCAGCAGATAACAGCAGTGGTGCCCAGACCAAAGCCTGGATACTGTTTTAAGTGCGGAGAAGATGGGCACATAGCTTCTAGCTGTAGCAACGAGCCAAATCCAGCACTAGTTGCAACTAAAAGACTTGCTCTTAGACAGAAGCAGCGCGAGTGGGAGATGTCAAAGCCAATTGCTCAGTCTCCTCCTTTAAACCGGTAGAAGCTCCTATCGTGGGACAGATAGGTGCTAAAGTAGAACCAAGTCCCTCTAAGGAAAGGACAGAGAGACTTTTTTGCAAGCCAGTTCATGCTCATTCAGTGCCAAAACTTCCCAAAAGATTAGTGGGTGGGCGATGCACAGCTACAGTCTCAGTTAACAGTGTTGAATGTAATTGTTTACTGGATTCAGGGTCCCAGGTAACCACCATTGCCAATTCTTTTTACCAAGAACACTTACCTGACCTCTCAATTAAACCCATCAGTAATCTGTTAGAAGTCGAGGGCGCAAACGGTCAAGCAGTTCCTTATTTAGGATACATAGAGATAAGTGTCACATTTCCAAAAGAGCTCGATCAGTCTGGACTTGAGTTACCTACCCTTGCGTTAGTGGTTCCGGATATAAGCTCAAACTCTGATACACCACTACTCATTGGCACAAACACACTCGATCCTTTGTATGAGCAATTGTCTGCCAATAACTTACCTGATTCCAAGGCACTCTCTTATGGGTACCAACACGTGCTAAAAGCCTTAGCAGTCAGAAAAAAACAAAGCAAAGATGGACGAGTTGGTGTGGTGAAGCTTCGAGGGAGAACCCAAGAAGTTCTCCCTGCAAATAAAAAACTGTTACTAGAAGGGTTTATGCAACCCAGCCAAAACAAGCATGAGCCTTATGCACTCATTGAACAACCCACCAATGGTTCTCTACCAGGGGGTATAATTGTAGACTGTTGCCTCATTTCCTTACCTTCACATGGTCCATACAAAGTACCTGTTGTACTAAGAAACGAAACTAACCATGACATCACATTACCCACTAACTGTGTGATCGCTGAGTTAGTTAAAGCCGATCGTGTTATGCCATATCCAGAACCTGACAAAAGTGATCAGAAAGTACTTGCGGCGTGTAGTTCGCAGCAACAGACTTCACCTTCAAACCCTCCTCTCAGTTTTGACTTCGGTACTTCGCCCTTGTCCGAAGAATGGAAAGGGAGGATCACCAACAAACTTAACACTTACTCCGATGTGTTTTCGCACCACGATCTTGATTTTGGTCATACACAACAGATAAGACATCACATCAACTTAAAAGACGAGACCCCATTCAAACAGAAATCTCGGCCGATCCATCCACATGATTATGAAGCCGTGAGAAAACATTTGGAAGCCCTCTTGGAAACCGGTATAATAAGAGAGTCGGAGTCTCCATTTGCCTCACCAATAGTGGTAGTTCGGAAAAAGAATGGTGAGGTACGTCTATGTATAGACTATAGAAAGCTTAATCTGCAAACCATTCGCGACGCATATGCCCTGCCTAACTTGGAGGAGTCCTTTTCTGCTCTCGCTGGATCACAGTGGTTTTCTGTGATGGACCTCAAGTCAGGTTACTATCAAATAGAGATGTGTGAAAAGGATAAACCTAAAACTGCTTTTGTTTGCCCGTTTGGGTTTTATGAATTTAACCGTATGCCACAAGGAATAACAAATGCTCCAAGCACTTTCCAACGGGTTATGGAAAAGTGTATGAAGGACATTAATCTGAAGGAAGTGTTAGTTTTCCTAGACGACTTGATCGTCTTTTCCAACTCCTTGGAAGAACACGAAACCAGACTTTCTCACGTTCTTGAACGGCTTAGAGAATACGGACTCAAGCTATCACCAGATAAGTGTCGTTTTTTCCAGACATCTGTGCGTTATCTTGGACATATAGTATCTCGAGATGGCATAAAAACCGATCCAGATAAGGTGGAAGCACTCAAAACATGGCCGAAGCCTCAGACTTTGAAGGAACTCCAATCTTTCTTAGGATTTACCGGTTATTACCGACGCTTCGTTAAAGATTACTCAAATATTGTCAAGCCACTAACATCTCTCACGGCTGGTTATCCACCCAAACGGAAAAACTTTAAAACACCACCATGTAGATCAAAGTACTTGAACCCCAAAGAACCCTTTGGGAATCGTTGGAGCCAAGACTGTGAGAAGTCCTTTCAAACTATTATTGAAAAACTTACCACTTCGCCAGTTCTTGGCTACGCTGACGCAAAACTCCCATATCTAGTACACACAGATGCTAGTACGACCGGACTCGGTGCAGCGCTATACCAAGTGCAAAACGGTGTCACACAGGTAATCGCTTATGCAAGTCGCGGTTTAAGCTCTAGTGAAACTAGGTACCCTGCGCACAAGTTGGAGTTTCTAGCCTTAAAGTGGGCCATAACAGATAAGTTTCATGACTATTTGTATGGGAACACATTCACTGTCATTACTGATAATAATCCGTTAACTTACCTCTTAACAACGGCAAAACTCGATGCAACGAGCTATCGTTGGCTAGCTGCGTTGTCCACCTATAATTTTGACATCAGATACCGTGCAGGTACACAGAACGTTGACGCGGATGGCCTGTCTAGGAGGCTGCATGATAAACCTGAAGACAACTCAAAATTCACTGAGGAATGCCAACGACTAGATGAGTTCCGATCTCATCTTTTATCCTCTGTCAAAGAAGTCGAGCTTCAACTTCAAGCCGAAGCAGTGAAGGCAACATGCCAAAAGCACATGGTCTTGGATGAGACTGATTCTCCTTGTGGTTTAGTTCAGTCACTTGCCATGTCTGCAGCGGCCATTCCAGACCTATTCCAGTTGGAAGACAATAGTGACAGTTTCTTTGCTGTGCCCAAGTATAACCATGCTGACCTTGTCTCCTTGCAGAGGAAAGATCCAACCATTGGCCGAGTCATTCAGCTGCTTATGACTGACAATAAACCGCCAACTGATACTATTGCAGAACCCCCGGTGGTTCTTAACCTTTTGAGAGAGTGGAAACGGTTTGAGTTTCAAAATGATTTACTGTACCGGAGACGCCAATTAGGACCAGAGACATCATTGCAGTTAGTCTTGCCTGATTCATTACGTTCAACAGTCATGCAAAGCCTACATGATGATATGGGGCATCTTGGGGTTGAACGTACGACAGATCTCATTCGGTCCCGTTTTTACTGGCCAAGAATGGCTAGTGATATCGAAATCAAAGTTAAAACTTGCGAAAGATGTATCCGTCGGAAGGCCCTCCCTGACAAAGCTGCTCCAATGGTGAGTATTACCACCACCAGACCTATGGAGTTAGTTTGCATGGATTTTCTCTCCATAGAACCAGACAGTAAGAACACTAAAGATGTCTTAGTGATTACAGACCATTTTACAAAGTATGCAGTGTCCATCCCAACCAAAGATCAGAAAGCCACCACCGTCGCGAAGAACCTGTGGGAACATTTTTTAGTCCACTACGGGTTTCCTGAGCGTCTTCATAGTGATCAGGGACGGGATTTCGAATCACGTACAATCAAGGAACTTTGTTCTTTACTTGGTATCCGTAAAGTCAGAACGAGCCCTTATCACCCTCGTGGCAACCCCGTTGAACGGTACAATCGTACATTACTCAGCATGTTGGGAACTTTACAAGCCACTGAGAAACATCACTGGCGCGATTTTGTAAAACCACTTACTCACTCGTACAATTGTACAAAAAATGACGTGACGGGATACTCTCCCTACGAGCTAATGTTCGGTAGGCAGCCTCGGTTGCCTATAGATATTGCCTTTGGGTTACCGCATTTGAACAAGCCCTCTATAACTCATTCTCAGTATGTTAAAGAACTGAAG